>NW_016107360.1:9459541-9462626 GCF_001604975.1 Cebus imitator | reverse complement strand
CCCGGCCTTACTATGCTTGTTTTATAACATAATCTATCCATCTTTCCATCTCTCTAACCATCCATCAGTCTTTCCATCCCTCTATCCATCCTCCAGAAATAATAAAAACATATTATTTGTATGCATTTTAGATTAAATTGCAGAGATTAGTATACTTCACTCCTAAACATTCAGCATGTATATATATGATCAACCAGAGTTCAATATTTGTTTGCATTTTTTTTTTCTTTAAGGTGAAATGAAGTTCAGTGCAATTGCACAAATCTTCAGTGTGCATTCACTGAGTTTTGACATACACCTTTGTAACCCAAACCCTATCAAAACATAGAATCATTCGAGAAAATTCTCTCCTCACGCCCCTTCCCAGTCAACTCCATCCTCCTCCCGCCACCCAGCATGTATCTATTAATAGCACTGTAAATACACTATGTTTGCAGTTACGAGACATAATCAAGTTCATATTTATAAAACAACTTACAAAGAAGCACAGACATGACACCTCAGACCAGCGTTTTTCAAACCATAGTAAATCTCCAGCCTCACCATCACCTGAGATGCTTGTTGAAAATTGAGCTTCCTATCATCCACTACAAACCTTCTGACTCACAATCTTGGAGGGTCTTAGGAGCTTAGAAGTTTCATGCCAGGCCGGGCACGGTGGCTCACGCCTGTAATCCCAGCACTTTGGGAGTCCGAGGCGGGTGGATCATGAGGTCAGGAGATTGAGACCATCCTGGTCAACATGGTGAAACCCCGTCTCTACTAAAAAAATACAAAAATTAGCTGGGCATGGTGGCACGCGCCTGTAGTCCCTGCTACTCAGGAGGCTGAGGCAGGAGAATTGCTTGAACCCAGGAGGCAGAGGTTGCAGTGAGCCAAGATTGCGCCATTGCACTCCAGCCTGGGTAACAAGAGCAAAACTCCCTCTCAAAAAAAAAAAAGAAATTTCATGCCAGCTCTGAAGATGATTCTGATTCAGCCAAGGTTTAAGGGCACTAGCTTTGGCCTAAGAAAGGAGATTTTGGCTGAGATTAAATAACTGCACACACTGCTAATGCCATCTGTTAGTGATGGACACAAGTTTTATTCCAGTGATTCCTTTATATCTTTGAAATTTAAAAGCAGAGTTGCCACATAGAAGAGTTCTGTATAGCTAAATAAAAAACATGCCCTTTTCACATTTGCTAAAACCAGTAAAGGAGGAAAATGTATTTGGACCCAAATTTCTTTAAATTATTATCAAAGAGTGTTTAAATTAATGTCTTTAAATTCCTATCAAAGAGTGTTGCAATGTACACTTCTACACCCATCTCATGTGTACTTATGGGTATGATTTTTCACCTACCATTTGTGGCAATATCCCTGATTAATTTTTTTCTCCTTTTTATCCCACAACTACAGCAAGAAAAATTTCATCCTGTCTTAAAACCTCCCAGACCCTTGGAAGGACGAATTGCCCGATTAATTCAGAACCGGCGTTCTCTGGAGGCTATTGTCCAGGAAAGACCACGTTCTTGTCCAGATTGTACTCCTAGAGTTTTGTGTAATTTTCATACCTTTGTACCCAGTTCTAAAGAAATGATGGCACTTAGTGATAACACACCAGCCGGTATGACCCATAAAAACCAGGATATTGAAGAGAAGATTATAGAAGAACAGAGCTTGTTGTCTGCCTATGAACTCCCATCTTTTTACCCAACAAAAGATCTGACTAGCACTTACGACATAAAGCCATTTCCAAAAATCACAGATACTAAAAACACAGAAGATTTATACTGGAGACAGCTGTCATTAAAAACCCATCCCACACCTTACTGTAAACCAAACCACTGGATTCACTATGAAAATCTTAAATCTCCCCTATGTGATCAGTATAATATGGGTCCAAACCCTATCAGCCTTAGTAAACCTAGTATTTTACAAAATAAACGAGACACGGAAGCTTTCACTTTAGAACATTTTTTAAGTAAGCCAGAAGAAGAGTTGGTCTTGAACATGGAAAACAATGAAGAAACAAGACCTATTCTTGGTTGGATTCCTAGAGCTGGAGTGGCCAAGCCTCAGACCAACCTGCTGGAGCTTCAGAACTCTTTTTCAAAAACTGGTGCACACAAGCGTTTCCATAAATCAATTCTAGAAGACCATAAAGACCTCAGGGAGAAGGAGCATTCAGGGATGAAACACCAATTCTATGGCCATAATTCCTATTATTTCTATAATTGACATAATCATTCTTCCCTTCAAACCCCAGCCACTTGCAAGAAACTAAAAAATATAACAGAATTTCCTTCATATTGCTGGATTCTGTTTTCTAGATTAAGCCACAAGGACCACAAGGACCTTGTTAATGAGGTTTATGTTTTCAGGAATTGAAGTTAGTATCTGGTTAGAGGAACCCAGAAAAGGTGATGTTCTGACTTCCTGAAAAGTTTAACAATTTGGCAATAAAATATTAGAACTATGAAAAATGTGTAGTCTTTAATCTCTCATCTTCAGAGTATACTCCAAGGAAATTTTCCAGAATCATAAAAAGCAATGCATACAGCAAAGTTTACATCATCATTTCACCAAAACAAATGAAAAACTCAAATGATCAATAATTAATGACCATACAAATTATAGTATCATAATAAAATAAATATGAGAACACTGACCCTTTATGTAATTTTTTGTACATAATAGCATTAGGTAGAAAGGACAAAACTCAAACACCCAGTTAATTGAGGGATGGACAGTGTTACTCTCCCACAAGTATGTGGACTTTGTTCCTTTATGTAAACATGTGAAGAAAATAAGTCAGTGAAAAGATGAAGCCAAAACTCTCCACATATACAAATTACAAATTGAATTGTTTCCTTACTTTTAACCTTCTAAGAAACATAACTATTTCTTTCATGCAGATAAAATTGTTTTACTGAAGATCTAGCAATGGCGTTAATTAGCAACTGGTGAGTTCTACTTATAGCAAGAAAGGGCCGGGCGCGGTGGCTCAAGCCTGTAATCCCAGCACTTTGGGAGGCCGAGGCGGGTGGATCACGAGGTCAAGAGATCGAGACCATCCTGGTCAACATGGTGAAACCCCGTC
>NW_016107360.1:9417912-9458496 GCF_001604975.1 Cebus imitator | reverse complement strand
TTTTTGAGTTGGAGTCTCGCACTGTCACTCCAGCTGGAGTGCAATGGCATGATCTTGGCTCACTGCAACCTCCGCCTCCTGAGTTCAAGTGATTCTCCTGCCTCAGCCTCCTGAGTAGATGGGATTACAGGTGCCAGCCACCATACCCAGCTAATTTTTGTATTTTTAGTAGAGACGGGGTTTCACTATGTTGGTCAGGCTGGTCTTGAACTCCTGACCTCGTGATCTGCCCGCCTGAGCCTCCCAAAGTGCTGGGATTACAGGTCTGAGCCACCGCACCTGGCCTACTAACTCTATTTTTGTCACACATTGGCAACCTCTTTAATATCCAGAGATTAGGTATTATAAAATTAAGACTTGCTTGTCCAGTAATTATATATAATATGTACAGTACAGAAAAGTTAAATGAACATAATATATAGAGCAATAGATAAGCTGAAATGTTTTAGTACACACTAGCAAAACACCTTTTCAAATTTCCTCCCACCTCCCTCAACCCAATGAATGATACAGAGAGTACACTGTTCACAGAGGTGGTTTAACAATTCTGTTATACTTCCAAACCCAATATTTTCCATTAATTTTTTTTTTTTTTAAGATGGGTTTCTTGATAATGGCCAGGCTGGTCTTGAACTCCTAACCTCAGGTGATCCACCCACCTCAGCCTCCCAAAGTGCTAGGATTACAGGCGTGAGCCACCGCGCCTGGCCTCTTTTCCATTATTTTTTAAAAGCTATTTACAAAAAGTGTCATTCTACTTCTACTTTTAAAACATCAGGCACATCTGAATATCTACAAAGACTAGATATTTTATATCAGAACCTGTCTACTGTATACACAGCAGTTAAATTGAACACACATTACAAGGGTCACAATCTGAGAGATCTTCTAAATATGACCACTTTGGCCTTGAACCATTCCATCCTCACTTCTTTCTCTCTGCCTTCAATCCAGTGGACAAACATAAGGGTGTGTAATGCTTAGAGATGGTTGAACAAATTCATATCCAAAAGTCATTTACAGAAGACAAGCTTGCTTCTGAATTTCAACACCAAGTGTATAAAATGCGCTAATTCTACTAGGTACTTTGCATATACTGGCAAGCTTTTTAACATCTAGAGATTGAACGTTGCAAAATTCAGACTCATTTGTCCGTTATATACACTATATACACAGCAAAACAAAATGCACAAAACATACAGAAAAAAACAGTTCCTGACAATGTCCAAGTATGAACACACTAGGCATTACCTTTTTACAATTCCTTCCCTCCTACCTCCTCTAAACCACTGAACAAGTACAGACAATACTATACTGCTCACAGAAGTGATGTAACAATTCCATTTTCAAAAGCCAATATTTCCTATGAATTTTAGCAAAAACTGATATTTTACTACCTCTACACTTAACATACATAAGGAGTTAATTTGTCCACTATGCACAGCAGTCTTGAATAAACTGCACACATGTAAGAATAGTTATAATTTTAAAGAGTCTTTAAAATATGAACATTCTGGCCTAGAACTCTTCCCATCTCCATCAACCCAGTGGTCAATAATGCTCAAATTTTCAGAAGACAATCTTTTCTGGAAATTTTAAAACAATGTATAAACACACTCATTTACTAACCCTACTTTTGTCATACACAAGCAACCTCTTTACATCTAGAAAGACTAGATGATGTGAGTTAGGTGTTGTTTATCCTTTACATACACAGATAAAGTAAAATAAAATGTACAGAAGTAAGGAACAATGGTTAATCTTGCCTCACTGTGGACACTGGCATGAGCTCTTTGCACGTCCTTTTCCTCTCTCCTCCCTGAAACAGTGCACAAACGCAATGTGTACTACTCAAGAGGTGGTTTGGCCATTCTCCCTGCAAGCAACACTTCATAAGGAATTTTAACAAAAAGATATTTTAAAACTGTATTATTTTACGACCTCTACTTTCACTTTTAACATATATATCAGGTACTGAATATCTACAAAGCCTAGATATTTCAAAAACGTACTTAGCATTGTCAATGATATTTATAGTAGTGAGGAATAAAATGCACGCAAAAACGATTGTAATATGAAATGTCTTCTAAATATAGCCAGTCTGGCACAGAACCTTCTTCTCTTCCTTCTCAGGCCTTTCACTCCATGTCCTCTAACCCAGCAGTCCCCAACCTTTCTGGTATCAGAAACCAATTTCATGGAAGACAATTTTTCCACGGACCAGGACATGGAAGAGGATGATTTCAGAATGATTCAAACACATTGCATTCACTGTGCACTTTATTTCTATTATTATTACATTATAATATATAGTGAAATAATTACACTACTCACCATAATGTAGAATCAGTGGGAGCCCTCAGCTTGTTTTCCTGCATTTAGATGGTCCCATGTGGGGGTGATGGGAGATAGTGACAGATCATCAGTCTTTAGATTCTCACAGGGAGCATGCAGCCTAGATCCCTTGCATGCGCAGTTCACAATAGGGCTAGCGTTCCTATGAGAATCTAATGCCAGCATTGATCTGACAGGAGGCGGAGCTCAGGCAGTAATGTGAGAGAAGGGGAGTGGCTGTAAATACAGATGAAGCTTCTTTTGCTCACCTCCTCCTATGTGGCCCCGTTCCTACAAGGTCACAGACTGGACCACAGACCACTACAGGTCTGTGGCCCAGGGTTTGAGGACCCCTGCTCTAACCCACTGAACAGACATGGATGCATGTTGCTCCCAGTGTCACTGAAACTGCATTTGCAAAAATGATGAAAGTCTTAAGAAATCTGACATAGCTATTTCCATCTTGCTTCTAACTTCATAAGCTGCGGGTTCTTTCCTGGGCATAGGCCAAGCTAACTATGAGAGGAATTTATAGTTTAACTATAAGGCAAGGACAATTATAGGTCCTTCCTTCCCAGAACTAATCCCCCACTTGTTCAGGAACCAAAAACCACCCCTGACAAACAATGAGAGGTCACAAGGTTAGGATTATGGGAGGGGCTTGAATTGCTAAGAAGTAGGTGTAGTTAAGTGATAACCAGCCACTGTCCCCAGCTTTTTTTTTTTTTTTTTTTAAGATAAGGAGTCTTGCTCTGTCACCCAGGCTAGAGTACAGTGGCATGATCTCAGCCTGCTGCAACCTCCATCTCCCACATTCAAGCGATTCTCCTACCTCAGCCTCCCAAGTAGCTGGGATTACAGGTGTGACTCACCGCGCTCAAATTTTTTTTTTTTTTAACTGTACCTTTTCTATGTTTAGGTACACAAATACTTGTCAGTGCATTGCAATTGCCTACAGTATTTTGTACAGTATCATGCTTCACAGGTTTCTAGCCTAGAAGCAATAGGCTATACCATATAGCCTAAGTGTGTAGTAGTCTTGTGTTAGTTTGTTTTCACATTGCTATAAAGAAATACCCAAGACTGGGTAATTTATAAAGAAAAGAGTTTAATATACTTATAGTTCTGCATGACTGGAGAGGCCTCAGGAAACTAATAATCATGGCAGAAGGGGAAGCAGGCACATCTTACATGGTGGCAGAAGAGAGAACACAGGGGAAATGCCAGACCTTTATCAAAAAACCAGATATCGTGAGAACTCCCTCACTATCATGAGAACAGCACGGAGGAAACCATGCCCATGATCCAATCACCTCCCACCAGGTCTCTCCCTTGATATGTGGGGATTAGAATTCAAGATGAGATTTGAATGGAGACACAAAGCCAAACCATGTGGAGGCTATACCATCCAGGATTGTGTAAGTACACTCTACAGTGTTCACAACAACAAAATTAGCTAACATCACATCTGTCAGAATATATCCCTATTGTTAAGTGATGTATGGCTGGACTGTGGTTTTGCCTATATGGTACATATATAACTATGATATAGTTTAATTTATAAGGCACAGTACAAGACTAACAATAAAGGCCGGGCGCGGTGGCTCACGCCTGTAATCCCAGCACTTTGGGAGGCCGAGGCAGGTGGATCACGAGGTCAAGAGATCGAGACCATCCTGGTCAACATGGTGAAACCCCGTCTCTACTAAAACTACAAAAAATTAGCTGGGCATGGTGGCATGTGCCTGCAATCCCAGCTACTCAGGAGGCTGAGACAGGAGAATTGCCTGAACCCAGGAGGCGGAGGTTGCAGTTAGCTGAGATCACACCATTGCACTCCAGCCTGGGTAACAAGAGCGAAACTCCGTCTCAAAAAAAAAAAAAAGACTAACAATAATCATGAAGTAGAACAGTTATAACAATATATTGTAATAAAAGTTATGTGAATATGGTCTTTCTCTTTAAAATATTGTAGTATTTTCTGACTGCAGTTGACTGCAGGTAACCGAAACTGGAAAGCAAACTGTGGATAAGGAGGGACTACTGTATGTTATCTGCTGTGTTGTTGGAAGGAGAACTCTAAAGCATTTGTTTTATAATAGTTATACCTCTTACCAGCCACTATCCACCCTAAGTGATAAGATGAAGGTGGGGGAGTAGATATAACTGAAATTAATATGAAACAAAGCAGCTTGTAGAATGTTATTGTTCTTTTCAACTAACTCTCTTAGGTACCTCAAGTAAATTGTAAGTATCATGAATCCCTTGAATACATATATAACAGAAAATTTATAGTATCTGCTTTACTACAGGAAGGTGCTAACTACTCATTTTTGTGGTTGTTCTTTCTGTCTCTTCATCTACCCATTACTGTCAATAACAACTCTTTATTCACAGTTTCCTTAGTTTAAAAAAAAACTTGCTGTTTTCTATTCTTCTTCACACGAAAATAAATTTAAAATGGCTTCAATCCATTCACTTGGCTGACTTAATTGGCACATCTATATGATCTGCAGTATCAGCACATGAAACCTCATCAGTCAACTCCTTTATGAACAGAGACTAGTAACTTCTGATGATAGAACAGTTACCCACTTAAGGACAATATTGTCCTTAGAGGGGTATGAGGGGCAATATCAGGACCTGGCTTCATAAGGATATGCTGAATTTTCAAAGTGTTGCTAAGCTTGGTCTTTAAAAACTTTAAAAACATAGTTTGCCAAATGAGCCTACTTAAGGAATACACCCAAAATGCTCACTATCTTTGTTCCCTCCAAAAAGCACAAAAGGTCTTGAGTAAGTGTGGTGATTTCGGTTCTGTTTTATAGGAAGACTTTGGTTGTAGTGTGTGAAATTAGAGGGGAACTGCCTGTCAGGATACGGTTCAAAAACAATAAAAATACTCCAGTCATACAGGAAGATGGAGGATTGGAGCAGAAATAATAAGACCAGTGGTTTGGAAGTGATCTAAGATAAAGGTTTCCTTGTATCTATTACTTAAGTTGCAGGATGGGAAAAAGGATCCCAGAATGTAAGCTCCACCAGAAAGAGTCCTCACTGATTTATAATACTTCAGGTACCTAGAAAAATGCTTGGCACATAACACGCATAATAAACCCTTTTTGTTTTTTTTGAGACAGAGTCTCACTCTGTCGCCCAGGCTGGAGTGCAGTGGCACGATCTCAACTCACTGAAATCTCTTCCTGTCGGGTTCAAGCGATTCTCCCGTCTCAGCCTCAGCCTCGCAAATAGCTGGGATTACAGGCGCGTGCCACCATGCCCAGCTAATTTTTGTATTTTTAGTAGAGACGAGGTTTCGTCATATTGCCAGGCTGGTCTCAAACTCCTGATCTCAGGTGATTCGCCCGCCTCGGCCTCCCAGAGTCCTGGGATTACAGGTGTGAACCACCTTGTCCGGACAATGAACACGTGACTGAATACCGCAGTGCCAGATAGAATACAAGGCGGGGGAGTAGGGGGAACAGAATACAAGGATGAAAATTAATCAGAACATGGGGCCAGAATTTGAGGGGTAAGGGAGTCAAAAAGAAAACCAGTGACAGAACTGAGCATGTCAGGAAGGGGATCTAGTTTTAAATAATAACCAAAAGCTGTGGTATTAACACCTTTATTTCTAATAAGACCACAGGCATAAGCTTACTTGAACATGACATTTACCTAGGTCAAGAAAGGATACAAATCCTCTAGATTTCCAAGAATTCTCTAATCATCTAAACACGTTTCTTAGTAGATGGTGCCAACGCACCCGTGTTCTTTCTGCATACGAACGTGAGGTGGAGGAGGGTGTTGGTAGAAAAGTCGCCGACAGGTAAGGGGCCAGAGATATAATTGTCTGTGCCGCAAATGCAGCACCTTCCTAGTTCTTGGGGCGTCCAACAAGCGGAGAGCTAGAAGATGACTGAAAGTAACACAGTAGAGGCGAACTAGAATAAGGTCACGAGCAAGTGCCCAACTCGTGTTAACTCCTGGTTCCAGGCTGTGCCTCTGGGGATGCTGTTGGCGCCAGCCGTGGTAGTATGACAGAGTCTGGGTAAAGGTCGTCTGCTGACGAGATGGTAGCTAGGAGACCTCTAGGTGAGCCAGAATTAGGGCGTCTTCTCCTGGACGTGCGGAACGCCCTGTCCAAAGCTCATTACATCACCAGGCCTGTTACTCTAGCAGGGTAACGCACCAAACCACCACCGACTCCGCCCCACCCTCCCCGCCCCTTTAGCACACGCAAGCGCACAAAGGCCTGCGAGTGACGTCACCCCTCCCGGAACCACTGCAACGTCGTAAGACCAAAGGCCTGTCGTAACGGCCCGGCAAGAGAGGCCTCTAGAGGAAGGGCACGCACGCCGCACATCCTACCCTGCTCGCTGGTATGCGCGCGCAGATCCTTGGCGCAGGCATTGGGACTGGAGCCAATGAAGCGCGGCGACGTCACTGCGTAGCCGCCAGCTCGGCTGTACGTCAGGGCACGGGGGGGGCGGAGCGAGTTTGGTTGCACCTACACTGGTACTTAGGCGCGGACCGGCGTGTCCTTGGACTTAGAGAGCGGGACGTCCGGCTTCAGAGCGGCAACCTTTGTTGCGCTAACGACGAAAAAGGTGAGAGCGGGTTGCGGAAGCTGCATCTGGTTAGAGGCAGAGCTGTGGGGGGCACGCATTCGCGAGCGACCGAGACCCACGCGAGGAGCCTTCGAGGGGATCTCGCGCGGGGTGGGAAGGCCGGGAGTGAGGCCCCTGGACTGTGGTCAGACGAGAGCCAGGCGATTAACGGCTTGAGGTGGAGCGGAGGCCTAACTAAGGACAGGTATGGTCCCGGTCAGTTGCTGGAGATGGCGAGACGCGCCCTCTTTGGTCATGGTTGTTGAAGGGCTACGGAAATGAGAGGCCAGACTTCCCTCCCTTAAAGCCGAAGCGTACCGTTTCGTGTTCTGTTTCAGAAGGCAAAAACTGTTGCTCCTCGTTTCTTTTCGTGGGATCATGTTTCTTTTGTCAATCGTTTTGGCATCCTAGAAACGTGGGTTTCGTCAGTCACCTTGAAACCGACCTGGATGGGTGACCTCGTGGTCACCTCGGGGGGAATCACCGGTAGGAGAGTTGGGATGTCTTGGGAACACCGTGCAGCCTACGCCTGCGCTCCAGTTCACGAGTTTGAGTGTCAAGCTACTCTTGTGATCTGGACTGGTAGAAACAATCAGGACCGTTTATTTTTTTATTTTTATTTTTTTGAAGACGGAGTCTCGCTCCATCACCCAGGTTGGAGTGCAGTGGCACGATCTCCGCTCACTGCAACTTCCGCCTCCCGGGTTCAAGCAATTCTGCCTCAACCTCCCGGGTAGCTGGGACTACAGGTGTCCACCACCACGCTCGGCTTTTTTTTTTTTTTTTTTATGGAGTTTTGCTCTTGTTACCCAGCCTAGAGTGCAATGGCGCGATCTCGCCGGGCCCCAGGACCGCTTTTTAAACATTTGTGCTTTGCGTTATCCTCAGGGAGAGGTGGCTTTACATTGTAGTACGATTAAATGATTAGGCCTTCTTAAAAGTTGCAGTTGTGGTGATTTTGACTTAATGGTCGCTGTTCAGCTTCGTATCTGTGACTGTTTGTGACCAGGACCTTATCTTCTGAAACTGAAGTTTGAATTACGTTCCCACTTTGCTTGCTAGGGTTTTAACCTTCCTTCACGTATACACACAAAAATAGGTTTTTAAGGAGTTGCTCCTAAAAAATGTTTTTGGTATGAAAGAGTATTTGGTATAAAGAGTATTAAAGCAAAAGAAGATTCATCTTGGTATTTAATGACATAAATTATCAATGGATTGGTAATTAAGTGACCAGAGTAGTCATTAGTTTTCACTGTATTTGTTACCTGAAGAAAAATTATTAAGTTGAGTGTTTCGTTTTTAGAATTAAATATGGGTGATGTTGAGAAAGGCAAGAGGATTTTTATTCAGAAGTGTTCCCAATGTCACACCGTGGAAAAGGGAGGCAAGCACAAGACTGGACCTAATCTCCATGGTATCTTTGGGCGGAAGACAGGTCAGGCCTCTGGATTCACTTACACTGAAGCCAATAAGAACAAAGGTAAGAGGAGAACACTTGTTAAATAAAACAGCACAAAATGCATGAAGGTAACCTGTGGCAAACTATCAGGAGTGTGAAATACTTAACGGATGCATTCTTTATCATTTAGGCATCATCTGGGGAGAGGATACACTGATGGAATATTTGGAGAATCCCAAGAAGTATATCCCTGGAACAAAAATGATCTTTGTCGGCATTAAGAAGAAGGGAGAAAGGGAAGACTTAATAGCTTATCTCAAAAAAGCTACTAATGAGTAATAATTGGCCACTGCCTTATTTATTACAAAACAAATGTCTCATGACTTTTTTATGTGTACCATACTTTAATAGATCTCATACACCAGAATTTACATCATGAATGACTGACAGAATATTTTGTTGCGCAGTCCTGATTTAAAACTAAGACTGGCTTGTGGTTAAATGAGTATGTTCAGTTTTTGGATTTTAATAGTAATTCCAATTTAGTAAATTCTATCACTGTTTACCCCTTCTAAAGATATGATTAGACTTCGTTAGTAATGTTAAATTTTTCGCAAAGATGGTGAGTGCTATCTTAAAACTTACTGGAGATTGGTTTTATATTTAGATTTATATAACTGGTTATGTGAATATATTTAAATATGGGGGAAATTCCTTCACTGTCTCAGAACCAAGCAAGATTCACCTGTGTTTTGTGTTCATTTGCCTCTTAAAGGCAAGGGTTGAAGATAAATGGGTAGCAATGGCTATTTTATATTTTTGGCCTTAACTATGCCAATCTAATTAGAATTTCCTGTATTTAAAATGGTTCCTTTTACTTATTGAAAGGCATTTTGTGTGGTTTATGTGTAATATCAAAAATTATTTAACACTTCACACATTTTATAGATGATCTATAAGGTCACATGCTTTTAAAATAGTAGCCTATTAAACTTCACTCGGATTCTTTACAATATAAGTCAAACTAAGTTATAATTTAGGATTGTCTTTAAACAGCCATTCAGAAACAAAACTGTACAACTGCTGTGTATTTGTGATTGGGAATGGTGCTTTTGCCAACTTAAAGGGATTAAAGTAGAGGAGATATACACAAATTTAAAAATGATGTGTGATCATAAGACTTAAGATAATTAAAAAGAAAACCACAGATCATGATTTTTTGACTGTGCTTGATTTCATGACTGATGCCAAAATTTTAATGATTATAAAGTGCAGGAGCCCTAAATATCAGTCCAGCAGTGTTAATCATGTTGCTGTACTGTTTACTTAGTCCTCTAGAACTGCCTGAACTAGAATAACACTTCACTAATTCATTCTTAGTTTCTTTGCCCAGATTGAGAACTGCACCATTTATGCCAGACATGGACAGACAGATGCTTCTGGTTATAGTTTTGTAATGTGTAACAGTGTATGATTACATGCTGAATTATTTCATGCATGATCTGTGCCATACATATTTAGAGTAGTCCTTGGAAATTTTATGGAGATGGTAAGCACAAGGTAAGTCATAAACAATTAGAGAAATAAACATGTGCCGGTGGAGGTGAGAGCCTTATCTTTGTGGGACAATGAGAAGACTGGGAAGAGGGTCTCATCATTGGTCTCAAAGGTGATAGGGATGATTAGATAGACCTTTAGGACCTGAAAACAATTTGTAACATGTGGGTCTTATATTTGCTTATAGAAGAAATGTGGAAAGTCTGCTGTAATTCAGCTTTGAAGTCCTAGTATGAGTTATGGTGGGGAATTTAAAAATGCATCCTGGAAATCCTTTAAAGGTTTCAGCCTTTGAAAAGCCTAGTAACAGAGGACTTGGTGACTGCATAGAGTTAGTGGTATTCAGGGACAATGTAGCAATTAGCTTACAAGGGGACAATTCTGGACTAATGTGAAGGCTATAGACAGTTGATTTTTTTTTTTTTTTTTTTTTTTTTTCATCCTGGAAATGATATAGGACATAAACATATTAAGATACAAGCAGAAATTTGGCCTAATCTTTAGAATTGCTCAACCTTTCATCTTGCTTAGATGTGGGGTTTTTGTTTGGTTTTGTTTTTTGTTTGTTTGTTTGTTTTGAGACATGGTCACACCCTGTCACCCAGGCTGGAGTACAGTGGCTCCATCTCGACTGACTGCAACTTCCGCCTCCCAGGCTCAAGCAGTTCTCTCACTTTAGCTTCCCGAGTAGCTGGGACTATAGATGTGCACCACCATGCCCAGCTATTTTTTTTTGTAGAGATGGGGATTTGCCATGTGGCCCCAGGCTGGTCTAAAACTCCTGAGCTCAAGCAATCTGTCCACCCACCTCCGCCTCCCAAAGTGCTGGGATTACAGGTGTAAGCCACCACGCCCTGTCTGGTTAGATTTCGGATTCAGAAATCTTATTATTTAACTCAGAAGTAAACAGCCCAATAGTAACATAGGTTTCATTTTTTTTTTTTTTTTTTAATGAGAGTCTTCCTCTGTCGCCCAGGCTGGAGTGCAATGGTGTGAACTCGGCTCACTGCAACCTCTGCTTCCTGGGTTCAAGTGTTTTCTCCTGCCTCAGCCTCCTGAGTAGCTGAGTTTACAGGTACCCGCCACCACACCCACCTAATTTGTATGTTTAGTAGAGAGGGGGTTTCACCGTGTTGGTCAGGCTGGTCTCTAACTCCTGACCCTGTGATCTGCCCACCTTGGCCTCCCAAATTGCTGGGATTACAGGCGTGAGCCACTGCACCTGGCCTAGGTTTAATTTTTTTACGGATTTAAAATTTTTCTCATTTCTGTACATCCTATATTAAGGTCTGTGTTAGCACACAAGAATAACTGCTGTGTTCTAGGCCAGTATACCCAAGTATTTCTGGTAGTTTATCATGTAAGTGATTCTGTAATTTTTTTTAAAAAAGACATTTCTATCAGATATATGTACTCAGAAATAAAGAAATTGGGAAAAAGAGCTAGCACCATAACCCACAAGTGCTTTCATTTCTAGTGCTTCACTGTAGGTGGCTAGGTTGGTAGTATCAAAAATAAGGGCCAGGCTGGGCGTGGTGGCTCACGCCTGTAATCCAAGCACTTTGGAGGCCAAGGCGGGCGGATCACCTGAGTTCGGGAGTTCAAGACCAGTCTGACCAACATGGTGAAACCCCGTCTTTAAAAAAAAAATAAAATAAGGGCCAGATGTTATTTAGAGGGTATTCAAAGTGCCACCTATACTCTGCATTTTGTCTAAAACAGTGCTGCCTAATCGAACTTTCGGTGACGATGGAATCTTCTACACTTTTACTGTCCAACATGGTAGCCACTAAAGAGATGCGGCAATTAAGCCCTTGAAGTACGGCTAGTGTGACTAGAAAGTATTTTATTTTCAATTTACATAGGCAAAAATGGCTAGTGACTACTGTATTGACAACCTGGGTCTAGGACTAGAAACAGTAGTCTGTAACAAAGGTACTTCCCCTGTACTCTATTAATCTAGAATTGGCCAGGCACAGTGGTCCACACCTTTAATCCAGCATTTTGGGAGGCCAAGGCAGGCGGATCATTTAGGGTCAAGAGTTTGAGACCAGCCTGGTCAACATATTGAAACCCCATCTCTACAAATACTATAAAAATTAGCTGGGTGTGGTGGCAGGCACCTATAATCCCAGCTACTCAGAAGGCTGAGGCACGAAGATCACTTGAATCCGGCAGGTGGAGGCTGCAGTGAGCCAAGATTGTGTCATTGTACTCCAGCCTGGATGACAGTACAGTTGTTTAAAAAAAGAAATCTAGAATTCTTACAAGCGTACTATATTGCCCTTCAGAACAGATTTCCAGTTCCTGTTGTGCTCACCTTTATAATATTACCATATGTTTTACCTGTTTGTAAGTTGGCAGTTTATTTTAGATAGGTAACATTCTGGTGTAGCTAGGGATCTACCTTTTGTCATCTTTTTCCTGCACTTTTTTCTAATTTCATTATAGTTGTACATTATTTTTGCTTTAACCACTGAAGATTGCTGTAAATGATAAAGGGTGTGATAGAATCCACATGGCTGTCCAGAAGAAGGCCTTACCAAGGACAGTTGACTGGCTAATCTCAGGCTGTTTCATATCAGTTAAACTTGGGCAAGAGTAAACTACATAGCTGGGCATTGTGATGCACACTTGTAGTCCCAGCTACTCCAGAGAAGGATTGCTTGTGTCCAGAAGTTTGAGGCTTCAGTGTAGCTGTGATTGTACTGCTAACACTCCAGCCTGGGCAACAGAGTAAATGAAACTCTGCCTGTTAAAACGTGGTCTAGGTGTGGCTCACGCCTGTAATCCCAACACTTGGGGAGGTTGAGGTATGCAGATCACCTGAGGTGAGGAGTTTGAGACCAGCCTGACCAACATGGTGAAACCCCTGTCTCTACTAAAAATGCAAAAATGAGCTGGGCGTGGTGCTGGGTACCTGCAATCCCAGCTATTTGGGAGGCTGAGGCAGAATTGGCTTGAATCCAGGGTACGCAGAGGTTGCAATGAGCCGAGACGGCCGTTGCACTCCAGCCTGGGCAACGAGGGAAACTCCATCTCAAAAAAGTTTAAAAGTAGACTGCAATCAGTTTTCTTACAATGGAAGATAGTCATTCATGAGCTCTTTTGGCAATCCTTGATCTTACCAGAATATTCTGAAAACCAAGTAAGATGTTGCCAAGTGTGGGATGAGAGCTATGTAGTTGAAGGCTTATGCTTGACCTAGTATACAAATACACCTCTGATGATCAGAAACTTTGTCTCCCACATTCTCTTCTAGGCAGTGCTGGGGTACATACTGAGCTGCTGCTTTGGCTGTATTTTCTGTGCCTCCGACTGACCATCATTCTGGTGTTGACATCCTTAAGAGTTTAGTACAAAATACTGGGTTTCCGTTTTTAATAGGCTCCAGCTTATCTTGGAGTTTGGGGTATTTGAAAACTGGTCATACCCTTAGGCTATCATTTCCCTCAGAAAGCTAAGTAAACTTACTGTGTTCATTTCTCAGAGTAAATGTGCAGGTTGTGTGTGTCTATTTAAACATGCTAAATTTAGCATTTTAAATTTAATCATATTTGTCTATAGCTTGAACAGTGTAGTTTGAAAAGAGACCACTGGACTAGTGTAATGCAGAAGATGCTGGGTCTAGGATTAGGAGAAAATTGCTTTGTGTGTTAATAAACAACATCCTGTGGACCCAATATGACCAGATTTCCTATTTTTGCAAAGAAAACTGCATTGGATCACAGTCACATTCATTAATGTATTGTCTAGGGCTGCTTTGGGGCCACAACATTATAGGTTAGTGGTTGTGACAAAGCCTAAAATATTTAGTGTGATACTTGACAGTTTCTCAGTCCCTTGCTTAGAGCTTTGCTTTGCCAATCTGATTAACAACCTTATATTTGCCATTTGGAGAATGGGAATAATACCTCAAAAGATTCATTGAATGATGTGTGAAAGCCCATAACTGGCAAGCACAGAAAAATTTTTTCATGTCCATGTCAAATTCTTTGAAAGTCATATAGTGAATAATCACTACTTCCAAGGTTAGCAATAACCTTTTGTCAGTATTTCCTGTTCTCAATCTCTGTGACATCTGACACACTTGACTGCTCTTATTTTCTCACTTCCCTTGGTTTAAGTTAGTTTCACATTCAAATGGAATGAAACAGACATCGTAAAAATCCTTATGTATGTATAGCTGTAATCTGTTGATAACCCATGTACTTCAGCATGACATTTTGCCCAAATTCTAGTTGAACTTGAATTGCTTTGTAGCTATAAGGTGCATTCACATCTCAGTTCATCCTCACCACTTCATAAGGTATTGGGGACAGGTGTTGGCTATTTTATAGAAAAGTTAGGCTCAGGCCATTACAGCTAAAGGTCACACAGACACAATATCTTAGGAGTGCCACATGTACTGACACCTGCCTTTTCTTGGTGCCTTCTAAAACTCTGCATAAACTGGGTCATCCCTTAGCCTCTTTACAGAACATACACAGTTAATAGAAACTGGCTTTCTCCAGGCCCATGCACTTCTCAGCTCTCAGAGTATGCTCCTTGCACAAGGTACACAAAAGAGGTCATGTAGTCTTGGCATCTTCCAGATCATCACTCTCCTCTCACAGGCAGAACTACTCGTGTGAGATTTCTGACATCTGCATGGATCTTTGGACCTTTTGCTGTCATCTGTGTCCTTGTAGATCATTACATTCACTGAGTTCTTCACCTGGCTTATGATCTCTTAGCCCAACCCTTTTTTCTTTTTTTAAAGTTATCTTGGCAATAGCTGTATACAATTGAAAAACCTATCCTTAATGCTAATGTAGCCTGAATTTTTTTACTTGATTTTAACCCTTCTGAGGGCTTTCCCATCATTTTAATTTAGACTTATCAGTACTCCGGAACTACTACACCTCTGAAATTAGACATCCCAATATACCAATCTTTGATCACAACCTCATACTGTTCCATGTCTCTCATTCTTCTGCTGTAGCTCCTTGAACTCGTCAAAACCCCCAGGTCCTGATCATTCTCTTCAGCCTCCATTCCTCAGCCAGCTTCTCAGTGTATCTTTTCAATCACTGTATTGCGTGCATCCTCTACTTTTGTCACTTGTGTTTTCTTTTGTGGCATCTGTTCTGCAAACACAGCCTACGAACAGCCCAGCCATCTTTCTCCACTTCCATAACCTGATCTGAGAACTGTTGGAGAAAATCACAGTGCGATCCATTGGCATCACTGTAAACTTGCTGTCTTTGATTCAACTGAACCAGCAAAAACCTTGTGCAGCTGTCCTTGTATGTATCCATTCTTATCCCAGTCTTCATTGTTACTTTAGATGTTCATCCTGCTCCTCAAGATTCTTATCCCACCCCCACAGCCTTTCTTAGAGCATATGGCCTTGCCTTTCATTTCAGATATGAATTATCTACTTCCTGACTACAGGGAATATTTCTATTGTCCCCCGTCCTTCACTTTGAATGATGTTCTTAATTCAGGTATGGTTCAGAATGGTCAATTACATCAGAACAGTCACCCTACATATTATACCCCAGCTTGGTCAATCTAACACTCATTCCCAACCCCTTTGTCCTCTGCCTCCCTCTCTTATAAAAGTTGGAAGAACTACATGTCTACTTTCTTTTTAGCACAGGAACTTTGCATTGGAGCCACGCTTAAACAATACAAATAAATTCTGGAAATATTTTCCATTTCAGCTTAAGCTTAACAAAATTATAGCTGTCTCTACCTGAATTGGGCATGTGTAGTGCATCTAGACCACGAGATGACACATCTTTGCAGTTTCAGGATGGCAGGGGAAATCTAGATTTTTCAGTCACCTGCACTGAGTTGGGGCATATTGTGTTGTCAGTAAGATGAAAACTTCTATACTTTTTTACTGGTGAATGTTAGAGGAAGACAGCCCAAGGATCTGAGACCTCCACTTAAACACTGCTTAATAAAACCTTAGGCACATTAACCTTTCTGTACTTTAGCTTCCTCATCTGTAAACTGTCACTAATTATTTCAGCCCTTAGGGTTGTTTTAAGGATTGAATGAGAGCATGTACTTGTCATGCTGCCTGGCAGCCAGTAAACAAAGGTTAGCTATTCTTGAACTAGATGGGTAACAATTTATCAAATTGTTTAACAATTGGACATGTTGCCTGGCAGGGAGAGGATGCTCGCCCAAGTAAACAGGATGGTTTAGTGGGAGAGAAGAGCCTGGAATTAGATTTATATTCCTGATTCTGGCCCTTAATTCTAACCATTGACCCATCAAGCGATGTCTCATGTACTTTTAGTGACCTGGACCAAGCAAGAATCAATGAAGTTCAACCTCCACCAACTTCGTTTACCTTGAAAGCTTTTCTAAGGGGGGGCCAAGGCTTGTAATCAAAAGGTATGTATATACTGATGTGTATACACTGTCATCTAAGTGTGCCTAGTTTCTCTGGTAATCTAAGGTGTAATTTTTTGTTTTGTTTTTTTTTGTTTTCTGGAAATGGAGTCTTGCTGTGTCACCCAGGCTAGAGTGCAGTGGCATGATCTCAGCTCTGTTGCCCAGGCTGGAATGCAATGGCACAGTCTCCTCAACTCACTGCAGTCCCCACGTCCTAGGTTCAAGCGATTCTCCTGTCTCAGCCTCTTGAGTAGCTGGGATTACAGGTATGTGCCACCACACTCACCTAATTTTGTATTTTTAATAGAGATGGGATTCTGCCACGTTAGCCAGGCTGGTCTCAAACTCCTGAACTCAGGTGATCCACCTGCCTTGGCCTCCTAAAGTTCTGGGATTATAGGCGTGAGCCACCACACCTGGCCCCTTCTATAATTCTTGAATGGGGCATATATAATAGTGATAACTAAAAATCACTATGCTAGCTAGACAAACACTGTATGTTGAGTGCACAGGTTAGAGATGGTATAGGAAGAGACCTATGGGAGAGATTTTTAATTTGCAAGTCTCCTGAGTCAGACTAGGTTAAGCTATTTATAGAAACAGTGCTTACTGGGAAGTGACAGGCAGGGCCTTGCCCATTTCACCCCTTTCCAACCTGGTATCTCTCAAAATAAGGTAATGAAGGAGGACTTTTTGTGCTGTACCTCAAGGTCAGGGAAAGATTCATTTAAGCTGAGCATGGTGTCTTATGCCTATAATCCCAATGCCTTGGGCTGAGAAGGAAAGATCACTTGAAGCAGGAGTTTGAGATAAGCCTGGACAATACAGCGAGACCTCATCTCTACAAAAAATTTTTTAGAAAATTAGCCATGCATGGTGGCATGCACCTGTAGTCCTAGCTACTTGAGAGGATGAGGCAGGAGCATCGTTTGAGCCCAGGAGTTAAGGTTTATAGTAAGTTATGATTGTGCCACTGCACTCCAGCGTGGGCAAGAATGTGACTCTGTCTTAATAAAAAAAAAAAAGATTCAGATAGTCCTTTATCATTTTAAAATAAAAAGCAGGCTGTACTTGCCAGGTTTGTAGATATCATGCCTGAAGGTTCTGATAGCTTCCTATTCATTATGCTAAAGTTGATCAAGCAGGTTATCACCAAGGCCTATATTAGATACAAGAGAATACAGGCAAGGTATGTGATTTTCTAAAGGATCCTGTCAGCTGAAGCAATTCCCCCCCTCCACTCAAGCTGGCTCTCCAGCAGAGTACCTTGAAAGTGGAGAGCTAATGTCTTTATTCTTGGCCTTCTACACAGCAGGGGCTATATTAAAATCCAGCTACCTTTTAAGTTCATAGGAAGGCAGAGAACTGTCCTTCAGGAAACAGCCACAACCTCTCCACCATTGATTCTTCTAGTTCACTGGTCACTCCATCTCAACTGCATTTGTAGGCCTCCTTTTTTTGGTCTAGTCTTACAGAGATTGCTGTTGGTCTACTCAATACCCATTCTCCCCTTCATTTTTAGTAACAGAACTTTTATTTTTTTCAGGGTAAAAATGTACTTATAAGGGACTATATTGTCCAGCCTCCATATGTGTGATCAATGGGTCATGTGGAAGTCAGTTGGGTGGGACTTCTGGGAAATCTTCTGTAAAGAGAGCTAACTCAGCTAGGAGGACTGCCTTTTTGCCCTTTGCTTTTTCTCTTCCTGCCTGGAATGGGGTTGGGGTGGCTGAAGCTCCACTGGCAGCCATCTTGGGTTTGTGGCACCATGAAGGATGGAAGCCACATACCTGAGGATGGCAGAGTATAAGGAGAGAAGGACCTGGCACACTGGGGATGGGATGAAGCTGCCATACTAGCTCAGACTTCTTTAACAGTTTAAAAATTGCCCATCTTATTTAAACTATTGTCATTTCAATTTCTGTAATATGCAGCTGATAGTACTTTTTTGAGATGGAGTCTTGCTCTGCTGCCCAGGCTGGAGTGCAGTGGTGTGATCTTGGCTCACTGCAATCTCCCCCTCCCAGGTTAAAGCAATTCTCTGCCTTAGCCTCTTGAGTAGCTGGGATTACAGGTGCCCACCACCACACTGGGCTAATTTTTGTATATTTAGCAGGGATGGGATTTCACCATTTTGGCCAGGCTGATCTTGAACTCCTGGCCCGTGATCCACCCACCTCGGCTTCCCAAAGTGCTGGGATTACAGGCATGATCCACTGTGCCTGGCCACTAATTCTAACTGATACACTCACTCCTTATGTGATGGTGTCCCCTAAAGTTATGCCTTCAAATTTTTTTCTTTATATTTTTTTCCCCTGGCAATATCCACATCCATGCCTTAAGCACATACATGCCAGTGACTCCATCTCCACAGTGCAAATCTGTATTGAGCTCAAAGCCATACACTCATCTGTCTTTTAGACATCTTTATCTGAGCTCCCCGATGGGCACTATGGAACACTAAATAAGGGCTCAAACATGTCCATGCCCTAATCCCTGGGACCTGTGAATGGTATGGCAAAAGAGACTTTAATAGTGTGACCAAGTTAAGGATCTTGAGATAGTTTACCCTGCAGTATTTAGGTGGGCTTGATGTAATTACAAAGGTCCTTATAAATGGGGGAAGCAGGAGTCAGAGTCAGAAGGCAGCAGTGTGACAGACAAAGCAGAGACTGCTGTGAGGTGGCCACAGTGAAGGAGTACTGGCAGCCTCTAGGAGCTGGAAGAGGCAAGCAGTGTGTATTAGTCCATTTTGCTGCTGATGATAAAGACCAGAGACTGAGTAATTTATAAAAGAAAGGGGTTTGACTCACAGTTCTACATGGCTGGGGAGGCTTCACATTTGTGGTGGAAGATGAAAGAGCAAAGGAATGTCTTACATGGCAGCCGGCAAAGAGAGAATGAGAACCAAGTGAAAGGGGTTTCTCCTTATAAAACTATCAGATCTTGTGAGACTTGGTCACCACCACAAGAACAGTGTGGGAGAAACTGAACCCATGATTCACTTATCTCCCACAGGGTTCCTCCCACAACACATAGGAATTACGGGAGCTAAAAATTCAAGATGAGATTGGAGTGGGGACACAGCCAAACCATATCATTCCACCCTGGCACCTCCCAAATCTCATGTCCTCACATTTCAAAATCAATCCTGCCTTCCCAATAGTCCCCCAAAGTCTTAATTCATTTCATCATTAACTCAAAAGTCCACAGTCTGCACTCTATCTGAGATAAGGCAAGTCCCTTCTGCCTGTGAGACTAAAATTAAAAGCAAGTTAGTTACTTCCTAGATACAATGGGGATACAAATATTGGGTAAAGACAGCTATTCCAAAAGGGAGAAATTGGGCAAAACAAAGGGGCTAAAGGCCCCATGCAAGTCTGAAATTTATCAGGGCAGTCAAATCAGCCCGAGCTGTACCTTGGCCCCTTTTAGCCATGGCTGGAATGGCTGGGACACATGGCACCAAGTCCTAAGGCTGCACAGAGCAGAGGAGCCCTGGACCTGGCCCACAAAACCATCTCTTTTTTCCTATGTCTGCAGGCCTATAATGGGAGGGGGCTGCCACAAAGTTCTCTGGTATGCCTGGGAGACATTTTCCCCATTGTCTTGGTGATTAACATTTGGCTCCTTGTTACTTATGCAAATTTATGCAGCAGTGGCTTGAATTTCTCCTCAGAAAATGGGTTTTGTTATCAGGCTACAATTTTCCAAACTTTTATGTTCTGTTTTCCTTTTAAAAGTGAATGCTTTTAACAGCTCCCAAGTCACCTCTTGAATGCTTTGCTGCTTAGAAATTTCTTCCGCCAGATACCCTAAATTATCTCTCTCTCAGAGTTCCACAGATCTCTAGGGCAGGGGCAAAATGCTGCCAGTCTCTTTGATAAAACATAGCAAGAGTCACCTTTACTTCAGTTTTCAACAAGTTCCTCATCTCCGTCTGAGATGACCTCAGCATGGATTTCATTGTCCATATCACTATCAACATTTTGGTCAAAACCAACAAGTCTCTAGGAAGTTCCAAACTTTCTCACATTTTCCTGTCTTCTTCTGAGCCCTCAAAACTGTTCCAAACTCTGCCTCGTTCCCACTTTCAAAGTTGCTTCCACATTTTTGGGGTATCTTTATGGCAGCATCCCACTCTATCTGTACCAATTTACTGTAGTTATCCATTTTCATGCTGCTGATAAAGACATACCGAAGACTGGGTAATTTATAAAGAAAGAAATTTAATTGACTCACAGTTCGACATGGCTGGGGAGGCCTCACAATCATGGTAGAAGACGAAGAGCAAAAGGGGCATCTTAACATGGTGGCTAGCAAAAAGAGAATGAGAATGTGAACCCCGAAAATTTCGGGCAGGTCTTAGTTAATTTGGAAAGTTTATTTTGCCAAGGTTGAGAATACACACCAATAACACAGTCTTAGGAAGTCCTGATGACATGTGCCCAGGGTGGTCGGGGTACAGCTTGGTTTTATACATTTTAGGGAGACCTGAGACATCAATCAATATATGTAAAAAGGACTTTGGTTCCATCCAGAAAGGCAGGGACAACTCAAAGCAAGGAGTGGGCTTCCAAGTCACAGGTAGGTGAGACAAATGGCTACATTCTTTTGAGTTTCTGATAAGCCTTTTCAAAGGAGACAATCAGAATATGTATCTATTGCAGTGGGCAGAGGAATAACTTTGAATAGAATGGGAGCAAGGCTAGCCCTGAGCAGTTTCCAGCTTGAATTTCCCTTTTCCTATGGCTCGCTGCAGCCAAGATATTTTCCTTTCACAAGAGCCAAGTGGAAGGGGTTTCCCCTTATGAAACCATCAAATCAGCTGGGCATCGTAGCTCATGCCTGTAATCCTAGCACTTTGGGAGGCCGAGGCGGGTGGATCACGTGAGGTCAGGAGTTCAAGTCCAGCCTGGCCAACATAGTGAAACCCCTTCTCTAAAAAAAAAACAAAAAACCATCAAATCTTGTGAGACTTACTCACTACCATGAGAACAGTATGGAGGAAACCACCTTATCTCCCACTGGGTCCCTTCAACAACACATGAGAATTATGGAAGCTAAAATTTAAGTTGAGATTTGGGTGGGCACACAGCCAAACCATATCAGAATTGTTATATGTAAATTTTCAGTGCCACAAAATAAGTAGCACTCAAATATAAATTTTCTCAGCAAGGCAATTTACTTCTTAAGGGTGTGTCTCACAGATGGAGCAATGGTGAGTGCACACCTAGACAAGGGAGGGGAAGGGGTTCTTATTTCTGACACAGGTAGTCCCTACTGCTGTGTTGTTCCCTTATTAGCTAGGGTTGACCTGCACAGTCTAAACTAATTTCGATTGGCTATTTTTTTTTCATTTTAGGTTTTGGGGTACATGTGAACAACATGCAAGATTGTTGCATAGTTACACATATGGCAGTGTGATTTGCTGCCTTCCCCCCCATCACCTACATCTGGCATTTCTCCCCATGCTGTCTCTCCCCAACACCCCTCCCCCGCTGTCCCTACCCTATTTCCCCCCGACAGAGCCCAGTGTGTGAGGCTCCCCTCCCTGTGTCCATGTGTTCTCATTGTTCAGCACCCGCCTATGAGTGAGAACATGCGGTATTTGATTTTCTGTTCTTGTGTCAGTTTGCTGAGAATGATGGTTTCCAGGTTCGTCCATGTCCCTACAAAGGACATGAACTCATCGTTTTTGATGGCTGCATAGTATTCCATGGTGTATATGTGCCACATTTTCCCTGTCCAATCTATCATTGATGGGCATTTGGGTTGGTTCCAAGTCTTTGCTATTGTAAACAGTGCTGCAATGAACACTTGTGTGCACGTGTCCTTATAGTACAACAATTTACAACCCTTTGGATTTGATTGGCTATTTTAAAGTAAGCAGGGGTACGAGCCAGAGTGTTGGGGTGGGTAATTTGGTGGGATGGATGGTTACAGAACAGGTCAGAGCAGGTGACCCAGGGGTGACTCAGGTCAAAGCAGGTGACCCAGCTCAAAGCAGGTGACCAGGGGAACAGATGTGAACTACTGATTAGAACTGGTGGAAAAGTTGTTTACCAAAACTAGAGGCAAGGGGGTGCAGAGAACCAGGAAGTTAAACTTTAAAATGGAGAATTAATGACTAAGAGAACTGAACATACTGACATACTGATTCTCTGAAGAGAAACTTGGAGTTCACCATGTCTAACAATCCCCCATCTTGAACTTTTACAGTTTTTTTTCTCTTCAAACTTCCTTAACATGTCTTGGCTTAGTTGTTCTGTCATCCCTTTGATAGCATCCCTGGTGTAATTAATAAACTGCTGCCAATCATAATAAATGTAATGTATTTAATTTACACTTTTATTAATTGTCACCTACAAAAATATTGACTTAAGTCCTGCAGCTATTTGATCTCAGGCTTTAAATTTATTTGGTTACTCCAATAGTGTTTATATAAATATAGGGGTTAAAGGACCCACTGTGAGGCACTTATTTTTTCGTGATTTTTCATTTTCCTTTTTATCATGTTGATGGAATGCTAGGGTGAAAGGGATGGCCAATTGGACTAGAGCACGAGTGCTGCTCTAATTACTTGGCAGAGTACCCAGCAATAGTCCCCTGCAATACCTTCACACATCTGCTTGGGGATGAACAAGGGCAGACTGATTGGTAAGCTCTTGAAAAGGCTTGGTTTCACTGCATCCTGTTAAGTCTTCAAAGAATGCCAACTTTTCCCCCTGCCATGAAAGGTACATGGTGATGTTAACATCAGGGGCTGGAGGCCAGATGACCCCTGGTGGCTGACCTGCAGGGCTCTTAACCTCAGGGAACAGCAATGAAAGAGTTGCATGACTCATTGCCTCAGGCTGTGGGGGTTCTGAAGAGAGCTACCATACAGTTCATGCCCAGTCCGTGAGAGGACCACCCAGGCAGAAGGGGAACAGTTTGGGTCTCTGGCCTGCCTGTCGCACAAGCATAATAGTCACTCTTGTTTAGTGTGCGAACAGAATATCCATTCCAGCCACAAGCATTTGTGTCCTGATACACGGTTTCAATTGCTGTAGTTTGTTTTAAATCTTTAACCTCTACAACAACTACTTTGGTTTTATCATTGGGTAGATAATGAGAGAAGGTTTGGTTAGCGGAGCACTTAGGAGAGGGAGAAGGGGGTGCAGTAGGTGAGGAGGCAATGAAGTGCATTTCAAAGGACGCTATGAGGTCCTTCACTGAGACTTCTGCTCCTATACCACAGAAATGGCTTAATGAAGGGGAAGAACTCTGGGGAACAGAGATGGTAATCTGTACTAGATTGCATTCGTTTAGCTGACAATGGGAAGGGTAACTCCTTTAGTAAAATGAATATATAGTTTTAAGAAACTGCAGGTACTACTTGGGGCAGTCCATCCTTGCTCTTTAGTATTTTTAGAGCATTGGACCAACTTTGGCAGAGGAGCTCTGTTCTAAGAAGACAAGATTTCCAGTTTATACTGGAATCTTTGTGAAAGTCTTCTCAAACTAATTTATTCCAGATAATGTATTTTTTTGCCTGAGGAGAGGAAGGATAAAGAGACTTTTCTGAAGTGGAGAGCTGCCTCTGACTTGGCAAGTCTTCACAGGATATAACAAAGCCAAGCATCAAATGTAATAGTTTGAGGTGAAATTGACTTAGTTATACTAATAACTAGGTGGTCAGCAATAGAATGAGGAAAGAAGAAGGAGTACTAGAATAGATGAAAGAGAGTTCGATTTTTCTTAGCTTTAGTTTGGTAGGGTTTTCCCCTGGGACTATGGCCCATGACTCTGGAGGGGGCGGGGCTTTCTTGACTTGGGTGTGATGGGTCCATCCTTTTTCTGCTGTCATTTGGGAACTGCAGTTTCAGTAGGAACACTAGGTAAGGTCCTTCCCAGGCTGCTTCACACTTTTCCTTCTCTCCAAGTTTTGACAAGGACATGGTCCCCAGGCTGATGCTGGTGTGCTGGAAACGCTAGGGGTGGCACCTGTGCTAAAAGACCTTTACTTCTGAGGGAAGGGAAAGTTGAAGATAAACCAAGTATGTAATTTCTAAGTAACTGATTTTTTGTTTCAAATGTAGGGAGATCAGTAGTAGAATGTAGATAAGGCAATCCATAAAGCATCTCATAAAGAAAGATGCTGTATTCCTTTTCAGGGAGCAGTTTGGACTCTTTTTTTTTTTTTTTTTTTTTTTTATAATAGGGGGGGTTTTTTTTTTTTTTTTTTTTTTTTTTAAATAAAGGCGGGGTTTCACCGTGTTGGTCAGGCTGGTCTTGAGCCCCCGACCTCAGGTGATCCGCCCGCCTTGGCCTCCAAAGTGCTTGGATTACAGGCGTGAGCCACCACGCCTGGCCACAGTTTGGACTCTTAACAGGATAATCACCTCCCTACTTTCCCTGGTGAAGGTGGGTGCCAGGGAGTATGATGTTGCAATGTTATATCCATTACCTGGGCTAATTTCTTAATGACATGTGCAGTGAAATGAGTCCTATTATCTTAATCAATGTTCTCTATTTATCTAAACTTGTATATAATATTTTCTTTTTTTTTTTTTTTTTTGAGATGGAGTTTCGCTCTTGTTGCCCAGGCTGGAGTGCAATGGCGCGATCTCGGCTCACCGCAACCTCCGCCTCCTGGGTTCAGGCAATTCTCCTGCCTCAGCCTCCCGAGTAGCTGGGACTACAGGCATGCACCACCATGCCCAGCTCATTTTTTGTATTTTTAGTAGAGACGGGGTTTCACCACGTTGACCAGGATGGTCTCGATCTCTTGACCTCGTGATCCACCCGCCTCGGCCTCCCAAAGTGCTGGGATTACAGGCGTGAGCCACCGCACCCGGCCAAACGTATATAATATTTTCAACTAATGCCTTGACTACATTATTAGCAGTTGTACTTGAAAAAGAAATAGCTCCTACCCAATGAGTAAGGTGATCTACTATTACTAATAAATATGTTAGATGACCAATTAGAGGCGTCCCTGTGTAATCAATCTGGATACTTTGGAATGGCCTTAAGCCTGGATTCCTTCCTCTGAGGGGTAATTTTTTTATAGTTCATTTATTAGTTTTCTCATATACTCAGCAACTGTCTATAACCCGTTTGGCCAGGGTATAAATTTCTATGCACCCATAAACTCCAAGGACTGCATCACACATGGCTTGGGGCCCCCAATGGGTCTCTTGATGCAGTTGGAAGCAGATTCCCCTCATAAGGGGTTTGGATGACATTTCTCTCTGGTCTGGCAATATCCATTTTCCTTCTGAATTCTCTTTAGCACCTATTTTTATTAGTTTTTAGACCAAGGAAAGTCAAACACCATTTTATGTTTGACAATGCTTCCTGTATGATTTTATACTGGATAAGCTAAATTTCACCTTTATATTACTGTGCTATTAATGTTAAACTCAATTTTAATAAAACCTTGTAGACATACATGTCCACATTTAACGTCTGACCATCAGATAAGATTTTTATAGACTCTTTTTAACCCTGTATAATGGCCACCAATTGTTATAAATAAATTTTCAGTGCCACAAAAGAAGTAGCACTCAAATATAAATTTTCTTAGCACGGCAATGTATTTCTATAGAAGGGTGCATCTTACAGATGGAGCAATGGCAAGTGCACACCTGGACAAGAGAAGGGAAGGGATTCTTATTCCTGACTCAGGTAGCTCCTACTGCTGTGTCATTTCCCCTGTTAGCTAAGGTTGGACTGCACAGTCTAAACTAATTCCGACTGGCTATTTTAAAGAGAGCAGAGATACGAGCTGGAGTGTTGGGGTAGGTAGTTTGGCAGGAAGGACAGTTATGGAACAGGTCAGAGCAGGTGACCAGGGGAACAGATGTGAACTACTGATTAGAACTAGTGGGAAAGCTGTTTCTTGAAACTAGAGGCAAGGAGGGCACAGAGAACCAGGAAGTTATACTTTAAAATGGAGAATTAAAGAATAAGAGAACTGAACATACTGACATACTGATTCTTTGAAGAGAAACTTGTAGTTCACTATATCTGACAGAATGGATTCCCTTTTCAAATCTCCAGAAGGAAACAACTCTGCTGTCGCCCTGATTTTTAGCCCACTGAGGCCCATTTTGGCCTTACAACCTCCAAAAGGGATAAAATGTACAGTAAGTTTTTACAATAGTGGTGGCAAATTAACAGACACCTCAAACCTAACATATCCAAAATCATTAACTTACTCCCAAACCTGATCCAATTATATTATTTACCTTTACACCATCCAAATCAGAAATTATTCATATATCCTAGATTGTCCCACTCTCTCCTCCTCACTCATCACTGGGTACTTTAAGTTCTATGTATTATCTTTCAAATCAGTTCCTGACTCAAGCTTGCATATATTCCATCTGTACTATTACTGTAGCCCAGTGGTTCTCAACTGGGGGCAAATTTGTCACATAGGGAACATTTGGCAATGTCTGGAGACATTTTTGGTTGTCACAACTGTGTTGGGGGTGCTACTGGCTGGCATTTAGGGGGTGGAGGCCAAAGATGCTACTGAACATCTCACAGTGCACATGACAGCCCCCACAACAAAGAATTATCTGGCTTAAACCATCAATAACATCAGGGATAAGAAACTGCTGTAGTATCCCTACCTCCCATGTTAAGCCACTACAGTCATGATCATTATAAATTCCAATTCCGGGCCGGGCGCAGTGGCTCACGCCTGTAATCTCAGCACTCTGGGAGGCCGAAGCAGGTGGATCACGAGGTCAGGAGTTCGAGACCAGTCTGACCAACATGGTGAAACCCCGTCTCTACTAAACATACAACAAAAATTAGCTGGGCGTGGTGGCGGGTGCCTGTAATCCCAGCTACTCAGGAGGTTGAGGCAGGAGAATCATTTGAACCCAGGAAGCAGAGGTTGCAGTGAGGTGAGATCACACCATTGCACTCCAGCCTGGGTGACAGAGTGAGATGCCATCTCAAAAAAAAGAGAAAAATCCCAACTCCCTGGTGAAATCTATTTTGTTATTAATCATAACTTGAAATCCCTGTCCAATAGTATAAATATCTGGATCATTTGTGAATCCGTTGGCTTTTATTTCTCTCAGTTTTCAGTCATTTTGTCCTTTTTCTTGAAATGCTAGGTCATTTTTAATTGAATGCTGACTTGGGGTATGAAAAGTGATAGTGGCTCTGTGGGTTATCTTACTCCAGAGAAAGTTTACCCTTTCTTTTGTTAGGTGGAAAGATTATCTTAATCGTTTAGAGACTGGGCTGGGCTGACTCAAGGCTGGTTGAAAATATGGAAACTTTTACCTCTGGCTCAATTCTGTTCTTTTTTTTTTTTTAAGATGGGTTATCATTCTACTGTTCTGGTTGCAGTGGCATGACCAGGGCTCACTGCAGCCTCAGCATTCCAGACTCATGCAGTCCTCCTACCTCAGCCTCCTGAGTAGCTGGAACTGAAGCATGTGCCACCATGCTCAGCTAATTTTTTTTTTTTTTTTTTTTTTTTTTGTAGAGACGGGGTCTCGCTATTCAACTCCTCTTAAAGTATAGCTTTTTGGAGTTCTAACAGAGCCTAAGGAGTTGACTGAGTTCATCCCAAGGTGAGCCTTTAACCTTGTCTCTGACAAAAACTCTGTTCTGCTCTTTAGGGACTTTCTGCTGGGCTTCATAGGCTCCTGCCTTGTTCAGCCTGAAAATGCAGCAAATGTCTTAAGGGCAGGCTGTTGGACACATATTCTGCCTCTTCCTTCTCACTGAAACATTCATCCTTCAAGTCTCAGGTTATTGTTTCTGTATCCCCAAGATGCTGCCAAAGCTCTGTGCCTTTCTGAAGAGGGCCTCTGCCCAAGCCTTGTCCCTAGATTCTTAGGCTTTTGCCCCACATCCAGAATTGGCAATTGCCCAAAGGAAAAATGTAGCTACAGCATGTGACCTCACCTCTCTTTGCAATTCTTTCTCCAAGATCTTCTCCTTTCAAGTCCTGATTGCTTCTTCATTATCTTCAAGTAGATTTTTTTAAAAACAACAAAACAAAAAAATCCTAGCTAGCCAGGCACAGTGGATAATGCCTGTAATCCCAGCACTATGGGAGGCTGAGGCAGGAGGTTCACCTGAGTTCAGGAGTTCCAGACCAGCTTGACCAACATGGAGAAACCCCATCTCTAGTGAAGATACAAAAAAATTAGCCAGGCATGGTGGTGTGCCTGTGATCCCAGGTACTCAGGAGGCTAAGGCAGGAGAATTGCTTGAACCCAGGAGGCAGAGGTTGCAGTGAGATGAGATCGCCCCATTGTACTGCAGCCTGGGCAACAAGGGTGAAACTCTGTCTCAAAAAAAACAAAACAACCCCAATAATAGTGGCTATTTTATAACTACGATATTTTGTGCTTCAACTGCATGGATACCAGGTGTTTTCTATGCCTGGTCTCATTTAGCACTTAACAGTCCTGTGCATATTGGGGATAGGGATGGTAACTGTTGACCACTTTAATCGGGAAACAGAAGCTAAGAGATGTTAGATTGTTCATTAGTAAGTTATATAACTAAGATTCAAAGTCAAGCCTCTCTGACTGCAAAGTTCTTGCTCTTCCTAATACAATTCTACCTCCTACCCCTTAATTCCCAGTATCTGATGTTACATAAAATTTCAAACTCTGCTCAGTCATTGTTAACTACCCATGGGTCCCCAAGAGAGAATGTGGATGTCTCAGAATTGTCCATCACCTTGACTGAACAGTTCAAATGCAGTGACAACATAGGACATTTTTAGAGGATGATAATAAAATTTTAAAATATTATGCCTTCCATCAACAGATGATGGATAAAGAAAATGTGGTCTATATACATAATAGAACAGTAAAATACTAGATAGCCTTTAAAAAGGAAATTTTGTTATTTGTGACAACATGGATGAACCTGAAGGGCATTATGTTAAGTAAAATAAACTGGGTTCAGAAAGACAATTACATGATATCGCTTGAATGTAGAATCTGAAAAAGTCGAAATCATAGAAGGAGAGGTAGAATAGTGGTCTCCAGAGGCTGGCCGGTGGGTGGGGAGAGAGTGGAGAAAGGAGAAGTGGTCAAAGCATGCAAAGTTTTAGTGGTTTATTGCACAGCAGGGTGAACACAGTTAATAACGTGTATTTCAAAATTGCTATAAGAGTAGATGTTTAAATGGTTTTACTACAAAAATGAAAAGCAGGTGATGCATGTGTTAATTAGCTTGAATTAATCTTTCCATGGTGTATGCATATATCAAAACAACACATGAACCCCATAAATATATATAAATAATATACCTAAGTAGTAGTTAGTGACTGAGAACACCCAAAGAAGATTGGAAGCTTTAAGTACCTTATTATCTCTCAAAAGAAAAATAAAGAGATTATTGGTACAATCATTGGTGACTTGCTGGTGGAGTTAAGGCACTACTGACCTCTGGGCTGTGCAAAGGTGAGGAGCAAAAGATGTAGACAAAGAAGCGGAATCCTGGCCTGTGCAAATACCTAGCTATTCCCTCATTGGGTGACTCCCCAGACTCTATTCCAGGTAGGTCTACATGTGCTGTTAGTTCCCAACCCCAGTTAACGTTTGTGCCACTCCTATAGCTGGAACTGACTTTTTCTTAAGCACAATTTGTTTTAAATATGTTCTAGTAGGGGCTCCTAGAAAAGAAAAGAGATTTCATCAAGATATCTCAGATAAAGGAAAGCTTTCGAGGTCTGGGCTTTTAAAAAATGAGATATACTATCAATAATGAAAAGTCTCAAGGCCAGGTATGGTGGCTCACACCTGTAATCCCAGCACTTTGGGAAGCTGAGGCAGGAGGATCGTTTGAGCCAGGTGTTCAAGACTGCATTGAGCTATGATTGCACCATTGGACTCTAGCCTCAGTAATCAAATGAGACCCTGTCTCAAAATATAATAATAATAATGAAGATTCTGAGGTTTTACTCTACTTGGAAGCTAACAAGTTAGCCTACTAACATCTTGTGGATGCTGGCAAAAGACACAAGACTCTTGGTCAGAGACAAAGGATAATTTATTAATTGCTAGAATAGCAAAAGCCAGAGTATCAGCATTTCTGTGTCAGTTCCTCAACTCCAAGTCCCACAGGGTGACACAAAGAGGGCCAGATATTAGCTGCACCTGCAGTGGGTAAAGTTACACTGGGATCCCAGAGCACAGGGAACCTGAATCTTTTATAATGAGCCTAAGCCTGAATGACCTTTGCCCCCTTGGGAGATATTATCTTTATTTTCCTAGTCAGTCAACAAAACTTGCCTTTTGCTATAGAGAAACACACTATCTTTATTTTCCAAGGCTGTTCACCCAGAACTAAGTCTCTATTCTCCAGAACAGCACCTCTGTTCATAAGATAAGTGGACGTGTGATAGACTCATGGAGACCTGTCTCCCAACACACCCAACCCATGGAACTTATGGAAATTTAAGGACAATGCTGGGCCTTACTGAGTCAGGAGCTAGAGGATGGCAGGGTGTGGGAATCTTAACTCTAGAGGACTGCCGTTACTGGGATTGAGCTACAATCCACATGTCTTACTGCCCTGCTACCAACTGGAAAATCCTTTTAAAATTTCGGTGCAAAATACAATTGGTCCAGATCTTTTTAAATCCCAGACCTTAAGTCGTATATTGCTGATTAATTTGTGTTCTGACTTTGGTCCATTTTCAGGCATGGCTTAGATAATAGTGGTTGGAAGAGTTCATATGGTCTTAAAAACTTCCATATGGATGTCAATGCCTCTAGGAAGGTTCTAATAGTAATCTCTCTTCCCCACACAAGTGCTGAATAAAATGACAACTAAAAGAATAAGGCAGATGATAACTAAATACCACCTCATCTATTGAAAAAGATGAAGCTGGAAAGTTTAGGGCAAGACCAAGCAAGCCTACTTCCAGTTAGACAGACTTCAGCACCCACTTGCAGGCAGTGCTGGACAGAGGAGTTAGAACGTCTGCTTCCCTGAACTGTTAGCTCCCAAATGGAAGGAGAGATTCAAACCATACATCCCTATTTTAATTCTTCCTAAATTGACAGAGGAAGGGGTAGGGGAGCGAGGAGATGCCATGAGTTCTATTAACTGAGCTTCCTCTACATAGATGGGCACATTGGGCTGTATTTTTTTTTTTCTAATAGTGGAAAGCAGTAACCACTGATATTAGAAGCATCTTTAATCTCTTACCCACTCCTCCCACCTGCATTGCATGCTGGGCATCCCCTTCACATCATATATTTCCCATCACAGTCTCTGAGGGCCTGGAGGGCAGGGTCGATGTTCTATTTATCTTTGTAAATAGACCAAATATTTTTTTGTATCCCTAACACTTAATATACTACTTGGCAGTAGGAAACTAATAAATATTCTGTGAATTAATATGCATGATCTCCCAAAGTATAACTTAAACTCTGGGATGGCAGAGACTACTTTATTTAATTTCTATTTCTCACACTGTTGTTAATCTTATTTGATTGCATGAACCAGAGATCTCAGACTCCTTCTAGAAATGAGGGTGTACTGGAAAAAAAACTTACTGTAATGTTGGAAGCTGGAATGGCATAGGCCTGTAGGAGTAACTCCATTCACAGTCTGAGGCAGCTTTAGGGACCAGATTGATAGCTTTGCCCCTTCAGCAGTTGTTGGATCTTTCATATACTTTGCTACTATTAGTATGGCTCCTCTTTTAGTCTTTGCTTCTCTTTGATGTTTTCTTTATGCCTGTTATTGACTAGCTTACCCTGCCCCCATTCAACCACCTAAGTGAGAAAATTCAGTTGACTTGATTAACTCGCCTTGACAGGTACAGTTTTTTAAACCAAGCCACTTCATAGGTTGCTTGGTGCCCATCTCTGTCCTGACAGCCTTTTTTTACTCCAAAAACCACCTAGAGCCCGTTATCAATTAATTCAGGGCTCTCAGGAAGGTACTTTTCCTAGGAAGCAGTTGGTGGGGCTGACAGACCTCATGACTGGAATTTCTAATAAGGGTCTTACACAGGGTTCAAATTAAATGTTTATTTATGTTATCTGAAGAGTGAGTCTGAAGAATTTCATGACTGTGTATAATTTATTCAATCCTGTTCAGTAAATTCTAGATATTTGTTTGAGCCTTAACACTGAGCTAGGGTATAAATATTCTATTCTGTGACTAGTATCTGTCAGTCATTTTGAGATTCTGGAACAGTTTGTGAATCTCTCTCTTCACAGTCAGTTCCCTGCCTTTGACTAAAAAGCCAACTTATTTTTTGAAGTTAAACATTTTCCCCAGTGCATTGGAGAGCTATGGCACTTTGTTTTCAAATGATCATTCACCAGAACGATATATTCTTTCCTCTCTCAGATTCAGGACAGCGCTTTTACAAAAATAAGCCATTTCAGGGTAGTCTGATTTTGCCTTTTATGTCTTTCTTTAAAATTTAACATGCATTTATTTATTTATTTATTTTTCTAAAAGGTTTTTGACATAGAGTCTTGCTCTGTTCTCCAGGCTGGAGTACAGTGGTTCAGTCTCATCTCTGCTTACTGCAACCTCTGCCTCCCAGGTGCAAGTGATCCTCCTGCCTCAACCTCCCAAGTAGCTGAAACTACAGGCATGTGCCACCACACCCAGCTAATTTTTGTATCTTTTTTTTAGTGGAGATAGGTTTCACCATGTTGGCCAAGCTGGAATTCCTGACCGCAAGTGATCTACCCACCTCGGCCTCTCCAAGTGCTGGGATTACATGCCCCACTAACATGAATTTTTAACACAAAGTTTGGCTGGGCAAGGTGGTTTACACCTGTAATCCCAGCTACTTAGGAGGATGAGGTGGGAGGGTCACTTGAAGCCAGGAGTTTGAGACCCCGTCTCTAAAGATGAATAAATAAATATATATTTTGTATATTCTATTAATATTTTACATACGTTATCTCATTTAGTCTCTCTTACAGCCCTATGAAGTAAGTGTTTTCAGTGTTTTGCATATTAGAAAATTAGATCTCAGGGGCCGGGTGTGGTGGTTCATGCCTGTAATCCCAGAACTTTGGGAGGCCGATGTGGGTGGATCACTGGACACCAAGAGTTTGAGACCAGCCTGGCCAACATGGTGAAACCCTGCCTCTACTAAAAATACAAAAATTAGCCTGGCGTGGTGGCTCACACCTGTAATCCCAGCTACTCGGGAGGCTGAGACATGAGAATCCCTTGAACCTGAGAGGCGGGGGTTGCAGTGATTGGGGATTGCACCACTGCACTCCAGCCTGGGTGACACAGCAAGACTCCATATCAAAAATAAATAAATAAATAAATGAAAGGAAAGAAAAAGAAAATTAGAGCTCAGGAAGGTTAAGTAATTTGTCCAAGTGTGCACAACTGATGAGTACAGGAATGGAGGTTTAAAACCCAGGGCTGCCAAGGGCTATGGTCTTTACACTCACCTGTCGAGTCACTTTCTAGGCTCTTTCGGAACACAGGGTAGTATGTGGTGGATCGCAGAAAAGTGAAACTGCCTCAAATTCTCTTCTTTCTTGCTCCCACCCCTCCCTCCATAGTTGCATTACCTGATGCAACTAATTGAATTACCTTTGTTCCATCCATCCACCAATATCTATTACATATTTTGATGCTTAATATATAAAAATACCTATTGGAAGCCTAAAAATTAAAAAATTTAAATTTAGATGATTTAATAATACATTATAAGGTCAGATATGATCTGGGAGCTATGAAAGGACTAAATGAGGAAAGAAATTAAAAATATAACAATAAAAAAATTAAAATGTTCTTCCAAAGAGTAGGGTGAAAGAAAAAATCAGGGATCTAAAGAACCTTGCATTCTTCTCAATTTTTCCTGGAGTTGGCTCTGTACACATGATTCTGAGTGTGACAGCAGCTTTTTGAAAATGGTAGCCAAGGCCGGGCACTGTGGCTTACGCCTCTAATCCCAGCACTTTGGGAGGCCGAGGCTGGTGGATCACGAAGTCAAGGGATCGAGACCATCCTGGTCAACATGGTGAAACCCTGTCTCTACTAAAAATGCAAAAGTTAGCTGGGCATGGTGGCCCAGCCTGTAGTCCCAGCTACTCGAGGCTGAGGCAGGAGAGTTGCTTGAATCCAGGAGGCGGAGGTTGCGGTGAGCTATTGGCGCGCCATGGCACTCCAGCCTGGGTAACAAGAGCGAAACTTCGTCTCAAAAAAAAAAAAAAAAGGTAGCCAAATTCTAACACCTTACATAAAATAAAAGATAAATAAAAGATGGGATGAAAAATACCCCTTGGCAAATCAGGGCGAGCAGGCATTGCTTGTCCTTATAGTGAACACAAGAGGGCACTAAACTCTACAGTGATGCGCAGGCCGCTGAGGCCCCCAACTAGCGTCGCAGCATGTATACAAATAGTTGTTTTCAAGTGATATTTCTTAAAAGTTATACCAAGTGTTAAAAAGACTTATAGCTTCTCTCCTAGTCTCATCTACCTCTAGTTTAGCAGATATCCATCTCAGTTAATTTTATGATTTTACATCCCTGGAAAATTTGCCAGTCACCAGATTGAAGGTCTGAACATTTCTAAAGAAATCGAAAGAAGGTTGGCAAGGCATGGGAGCATAGAAAGAAAGGTTGCAGAAGCATCAGTAGGGAGCATAAAAGCTTTCTCGGTGAAGGAGGAGCCTTAGCAAAGACTTCAAATATTGCATTCCTATAAGAAGACCTGCACCATCTTAGCCGGAGACCATTCACTTACCTGAGACCATTCACTCTTCACATCAGCCAACCCCCATGCTCTGGTTCCATACTCACAAAGCAACCTCTCACAATTATTTGGCTTCTTATGAGGGTCTGTGTCCAGGGATGGAGTGCTCAAGAACAAAACAAATGTCAAAAGTTCTCATTTCCCATGGCAAAACAAAACAAAAATGGAAATATTAGAAATAAGTAGTATATTTGGTAGCAGTTATATTTCTTACATATTTTGGGAGACTCAAAGGACAAGAAAGATTTTTTTTTTCTTTTTTTTTTTGAGATGGAGTCTTACTCTGTCGCCCAGGCTGGAGTGCAGTGGCGTGATCTCGGCTCACTACAACCTCTGCTCCCCAGATTCAAGCAATTCTCCTGCCTCAGCCTCCCGAGTATCTGGTATTACAGGCATATGCCACCGAGCCCAGCTAATTTCTGTATTTTTAGTAGAGACGGGAGGTCACCGTGTTGGCCAGGCTAGTCTTCATCTCCTGACCTCATGATCCACCCCCCTCAGCCTCCCAAAGTGCTGGGATTATAGGCGTGAGCCAGCGCGCCTGGCCAAGATTTTTAAATAGCACCTAGATTTTAAATCTTTGTGTCAGAGAAAACCACTAACAGGAATAGGAAAGAGTTGGGGAACAATGGGAATTAGGGTTTTGCCATGAATTTGAGATGCAAGCTGTTTATGCAGGTGGCAACTAGCAACGAGACGTCGGAAATGAGACATTGGTATTTAGGAGAGAAAGGGAGGAAGATACCTGTTTAGGTCTCAATGGCATGGAAAGATTATTGCATAGATGGGATTACTGGGAAGAAGCATGGAGAAAGAAGAAATGAGGCCCATGGGCCAGGTGTGGTGGCTCATGCCTGTAATCCCAGCACTTTGGGAGGCTGAGGAGGGTGGATCACCTGAGGTCCAGAGTTCAAGACCAGCTTGGCCAACATGGTGAACCCCCGTTTCTGCTAAAAATACAAAAATTAGCCAGGTGTGGTGGCAGATGCCTGTAATCCCAGCTACTCAGGAGGCTGAGGCAGGAGAACTGCTTGAACCCAGGTGGCAGAGGTTGCAGTGAGCCGAGATCACACCATTGCACTTCAGCCTAGGTAACAAGAGCGAAACTCCATCTCCAACAAAAAAAAGAAAAAAGAAAAAAGAAATGAGGTCCAAGGGCAGTTTTAAGGAACTAGGAAGTAAAACCCAAGAAAGACAATGACAGGATACTGTGGTGGTGTCATAGGGAGGACAGATGTCATTTGGAAGAGTAAGAGAGTAATATCAATGCTGCAGAAAAGACGAAAAGGACAGAGACTGGATTTGTCCATTTAAAAATCACCAATGACATTCTCGAGGACACATTTCAACAGAGAAATTGGGTTAGAAATTAAATGCTAACTAGTTAACCAGTAGGTGGCCCTGGAACATCTTGTCATAGCAGCAGCAAGAAAATCCTCAACTTGCGAGTCAAGTGGAAGAGGATAGCACTGGCCAAGGATGGATTAATATGAGTGTCAATAAGGATAGTAATAGTATTAGTTCTCTATTGATGCTATAATGAACTGTCACAATGTAGTGGCTTAAAACAACACAAAGTGGTGCTTCTGTAAGTTCAAAATCTAATCCAACTCCCACTGAGTTCAAATCAAAATGTGGGCAGGGCTGTGTTCCTTCCTGCAGTTATAGGAAAAAATCTGTTTCCTTACCATTTCCAGCTCCTAGACGTTGTTGCCTGCATTCCTTGGCTTGTGGACACTTTCCTCCATCTTCAAAGCCAGCAATGATAGTCTTCATATTTCATCACTCTGCCCTCCTCTTTTACCTGCCTTGTCTACTTTTTTGTTGTTGTTGTTGAGGGCTGACTTTCAATAGATCGCAGCGAGGGAGCTGCTCTGCTACGTACGAAACCCCGACCTTGCCTTGTGTACTTTTAAGGACCTTTGTGATTACATTGGGCCCACTGAGATAATCCAAGTCAGCTGGTAAATAACCTTACTTCCATCTGCAATCTTAATTCCTCTTTGCCACATAACATAGCATACAAGTTCCTGGGATTAGGACATAGATCTCTTTGGGGGAAGCATTATTCTGTCTACCACTGCACTACAGCAGACTGACACACATCAAATATGTTTAAAAGCATGAATTCAAGATAATAAGACAAAACTCACTGCCAGGAAACTGACACAGTGCTTTTAAAAACTAGTAAATAAAGAGAAATGATCAAGTATTAGTCCTGCCTTTCCTGTAAGAACTGTTACCTTGGTAACTAAAAAGTTGATAAAAAGCTTTCATTAGAAAAGTTATTAGCTGGAAAGCTAATAAATGAACAGTAAATGCCACCATTTCCTAATGCTCAGTGAATTAATGAATCTGAGCAGTGATTATCAGTGATGGCTAATGTCACAAAAACAAAACAGGTATCTGGATATTCTGTCTTGTTACAGGAGTACAGAATACCACCTGAAACTCCTTCTTGCCAATACAACTGATCCCAAAACTAGTGAATTCTCCAGCTTCAACCACCAGTTTACAGGAAATACAGGGGACAAAGGAACACTCAAAATAACCACATAGGGGCAATGAACAAAACTCAGACTGTGGGAAACTCAACAAGACAAGTGACATATTTCTTCAAGAAATTTTAAGAACAACAACAACAAAGATAAAGGGGAACTTATTGTTGGAAGACGTAGAAATGAAACATATTAGCAATGACAATGCATGGATTTTATTTGGATCCTAATTCAAGCCAACTAACTTAAAAATGCATAAGGCAGTTAGGAAAATGTAAATAATGGCTGCATGAATAATTGATGATATTAAGGAAGTGTTTCATTTTTTCAGGTGTTCCAGTGAAATATTTACAGATTAAGTGACATAATGTCTGGGATTTTCCTCAAAATAACCTAGAAGCAGGAACAGGAGTAGGTTGGGGAACAGATGAAACAAAATTGGACAAGATGAGACGATTACCATAAACTGATAATTGTTGAAACCAGGGAATGGGTTCAGGGAATTTCATTATACTACTCTCTTTCTCTTTTTAAAAATCCTGACAGTTTTCTACAATTAAGAAAAAATACCATTTAAAAAGGTGGTTGAGCCCGGGCGCAGTGGCTCAAGCTTGTAATCCCAGCAGTTTGGGAGGCTAAGGTGGGTGGATTGCTAGAGGTCAGGAGTTTGAGACCAGCCTGGCCAACATGGTGAAACCCTGTCTCTACTAAAATAAAAAATTAGCTGGGCATGGTGGTGCGCTCTGTTGCCCAGGCTGGAGTGCAATGGCATGGTCTCGGCTCACTGCAACCTCCACCTCCCAGGTTCAAGGGATTCTTCTGCCTCAGCCTCCCGAGTAGCTGGGACTACGGGCACGCGCCACCATGCCCGGCTAATTTTTTGTATTTTTAGTAGAGACAGGGTTTCATCATGTTAGACAGGATGGTCTCGATCTCCTGACCTTGTGACCCACCCCGCCCCGGCCTCCCAAAGTGCTGGGATTACGGGGTGAGCCACCACACCCAGCCATATACTACTTTTAAAAATAGTTTGATAAAAAGATGGAGAAGAGAGTAGCTAAAATGAATACATGTGTGTGTAAAATGATTTTCAGTTATTGAACCACATTAATAATTTTGATGTATTTTCTTCCAGTGTTTTTCTCATAATAATACTTACTAGATATTATTTAGCAAGCTTGTATTACCTGAGAAGGATTTTTCTAAATACTTTAAAAATATTGTGTCAACAGATGAATGAATAAATAAAATGTGGTATGTCCATATGATGAAATATTGATTTGGCCTTGAAAAGGAAGAAAATCTTGACATCTGGTATAACATGGATACACCTTGCAAACATTATGTTAAGTGAAAAAGCCAGACACAAAAAGATAAATATTGTATGATTCCACTTACAGGTTGTACCTAAAGTAGTCAAATCCAAGGAGATTTGACCTCTCATACAATAGAGGTCTACTTTCTGTTTCTATGGATTTTGATACTCTAGGTACCAAGGGCTGGGGGAAGGAGGGAGTGGAGAGTTGTTGCTTAACGCGTAGTGTTTGGAATGATGAAAAAGTTCTGGAAATGGATAGTAGTGACAGTTACACGATATTGTGGCTGTATTTAATGCCACCGAATTGTGCACTTGAAGATGGTTTAAATGGTAAATTACAAGTTATGTATATTTTACCACACAAGAATTCTCGTTCAATCCTCCTAACTATTCTGTAAGATAGATTACACAACTACAGCTAGTGCTCGACTTACGACCGACAGACCAGTCGTAACACGATTTGGTTGTAAGTTGAGTAGGCTATATGTACAGTTGAAATGGTGCACGTGGAGATTGTAGTGCTGCCGGAAGCTGGTCCGCAGTGTTGTACGCCCAACTGGGCAACGTTTGTGCTGCCAGCCGCGGAGCAGTCATGGCTAGCGATTGTGGTTGTAAAGTCGAATGATCGTAAGTTGCATAGGTCGTAAGTCGATCAATACCTGTAATCAATGGATTTGAACCCACAAAGTCTGACTACAGAGCCCATGCTCTTTGCCTGTACTGCCTATAGGTCATACATGTACACGGGTACCGTACATAAAAGTGTGCATACTGCTTTTCCCACATGGGTTAAGACCCATGTGAAGTGAGCATGTGAGCTGGCAGATGACCAGTCAGCAAGGGTCTGTTCGCATATGCAGCAGCTCTCAGCATCCTGAAGGAGGTCTGGAGGAAGAAGACCAAAAGGATGACCACGGCTAGGGGATGAGCTGGGCAGGCTTGGAGGGAAAGCAGGGATTTTGTCTTCTGCCCCCTTCCCCACATCTGCCCTCACTCGACCCAGTGTTCTGGCCACTCCAAACTGCATGCCATTGATTAAATACCATCATGATCACCACCATTGGCATCCTTGTCATCTTCATCTGTAAAATGAGGGAGCTGGGCTGTACGACCCTGAATTTCCTTTCCAGATAGAGCACGCCAGGAGGAAAGCGATCTAAAAGTAAGAAACTAGAAACCTACAGGAATAAAAAGTCTGAGAGCTGGCCAGAAAGTATTAGGGGAACTCCTAACTACGGCAGCACCTGCTACCTTTCTGAACCCAGAGCAGAATTCACAAGTTTCACAAGTTTGTTGATGTTGGTGTTTCCACTGTCTCAGCTGCAGGCTGACGGGAGAAAGCGCCGCCTCATCTAAGTACTGCATTACATTTTGCGTCCACTGGGCGGCAATATCAACATTTGATTCTGCTTGCCACTTTATCCTGCGAAGCAGCCATGCCAGATTACATCTGTGTGAAGTTACACCTTTCCTGCTTCTGATCATTTTCTCCCTCCATTCTCCACCCTGTCAAAAGTGGAGCTGCCAGAGCCATGGTGACTGGGAAACAGGAGCAGACGGTACAGGCTAGGCAACAGAGAGGAAGCTGATCTTCCCACCTTTCCTCAAGTTGGGGTAGAGGAAAGGCTTTCGTCTTAAATATTTGCATTTTGAATAGTGCATGAGATAAAAATGTTAACTAGTGGCTTGGCCCAAGGCAAGACCAGAGGATTTTTTTTTTTATTACCTAAGAGTAGAG
>NW_016107360.1:9385288-9417603 GCF_001604975.1 Cebus imitator | reverse complement strand
GTCCACACTATTACGGCTGGACCCATTGTCAAGATACTCAAATCTTCCTGTACTAGATAGTAAAGAGCCACAGCCTGCACTCTCTGGTGCTCACTCACCACCCGGCTGCCATGCCCTGATGCCGGAACCCTCCATGAGCCCTGCCATGCAGAAACTAAAGAGGTCACACCTGGCCCAGCAGGGGGCCTCCAGGAGCTGCTCCATTTGGGCCAGTGTGAGTCCAATTGGGGCTGCAGCTGAAACAATTATTAAAATTGGCCAGAGAAATCACGGGACACGGAAGGGGAGGAGCCAGTCCCACTAAGCGTGTGAGGGAGAGGAATAAGGTTATCTTGATTGTACTTGCTTTTGTTTAAAGCACCGATTACACAATCACTGACATACTTAGGAAAGTCAACAACCACAATGGCAGAAGGAAGGAAATGAAAAAGAGTTGCAGGGTGTAAGTGAAACCTATACAAATAAATTCCATTTCTACACCAAGTTAAAATAGATAATGACTAAAAAATCCGCTCATAACAGCAAAAAGGCACTAGTAATTCAAGACAGGAGACTTTGTCAAGGAAGTAATTTTTTTTTTTTCTTTTCCTTTCTTTTTTTTTTTTTTTTTTTTTTTTTGAGACGGGAATCTCATTCTGTTGTCCAGGCTGGAGTGCAGTGGCAAAATCTTGGCTCACTGCAACCTCAGCCTCCGGGGTCCAAGCGATTCTCCTGCTTTAGCCTCCTGAGTAGCTGGGATTACAGGTGCACGCCACCACACCTGGCTAATTTTTGTATTTTTGATAGAGACAAGGTTTCATCCTGTTGGTCAGGCTGGTCTTGAACTCCTGACCTCGTGATCCGCCCACCTTGGCCTCCCAAAGTGCTGGGATTACAAGTGTGAGCCACTGCTCCCAGCCGGAAGTAACTTCTAAATCCTGGGAGAAGATAGAAAAGAAAAAAAAGCAAACCACATGAGTATTAATGGAAGAAAACTAAACATGAGAAGATATTAAAAGGCTCTAGGTCAGTGATTTTCAAAGCATGTTCCTAGGGCCAGCTACTCTACTAAGAACTTGAATACGGTATCTCTCTAACCCTTCACAGCAAGCCCATTTGTTGGACATCATCACCCATACCCAATGAGGAATGAAGGTTAGAGGGGTAAAGTGCTCAGCGCCTGAAGTCCCTCCCAGAGTTTCCGAGTGGCAGCACCAGGGTTCAAATACAGCTCTGCTAGACTCCAAAGCTATGTTTTTCCTACCAATCGAGGCTGCCTCCCAATTAATAGGATGTGGTAAAAATAATTTCACAAATGGTAAAGAGCTATAGAATCAAATCAGGATTAAGTACAGCATGCTCTACCCCCCTGCTCCTGAATGCCCAGAAGCCCTACGCATTTCCACGTTTTATGTGTGTCACTTTCTTTGGGTTTCTATTAGCACAAGCTTAGATCACAATGGTTTGAGAGCTGATAAATCAACTGATTTGCTTGCATTTGAGCAGGAAATGCAGGCTGAGTACCTTGTGGTCAATCGGCTGTCACTGCAAAAGGGCAAACCAAATTACATCACTGGCTACACTGGAACCAGAAGAGGAAGACGACTCCAATGAAGAACTAAGACCATGGTCTGTGTGGGCTCACAGGCTGGCTTCATTCAAACAAACCTGTTCTAGCACAGCTTGAATTGGCCCCTCTCTGTCCTTAGCAAAGCATAGGAGAGAAGATGTATTTCACCTTGGTATCCACATCAGGTGACAGAATTTAATTCCCTGGGGAAAATGCTCAAGATTAATGTTGCCAGTTGGGTGACAATGCTGAATTACCTCACTCTCAAATTACTCTCACAGATCGGTTGCTAATTAACATGATGTAGACCAGTGACATATTGTAGCTATGGTAATTTCCACAAAAAAAGTACATTTCTGCATGGGTATATATGTACATTTCTATGTGTGTGTATATATATGTGTATATATATATATGTACATTCTGACATATATATAAAAGTACACATATAATCTTCTTTTTAAAAATTTACCCTTATAACATTTGTTTTAAAAATTATCTTAAGCAGAATCATATGAGTTTACTGACTAATAAGATATTATTCTGTATTTCAGCTTTTTGAAATCCTATGTCTTCCCTTTAACAAAATTTGTCAAGATTTGCCACTCTTGCCTTTGTTCACAACTAATATTCTCTAAAGCCCCTGATTTCACTAACACTAATTATAAATGGGCTTTTGATGGTTCAACTGTTCCCTATGGCAGGAAGACGAAAGATTCTTTGTACTTTTATCCTTTTTCTTCCCTCAGAAGTGCTTTTGCCTGACATCTCAAGACTTAGAAATTCACAATCTAGTAGGAAAAGTAACACCCACTACCAGATTAACAATTAATTCAGCACTGCCCACTGAGTGAATCATGGGATTTCCAGTAGTGCACAGAATACTCAGTGGGACTTCACTGCTGGCTGTTAGCTAATAGCTGGAGAGAAATCCAGGAACAGAATTAAGAAAAGGAAGAAAGTTCATCTTGTGGGGACAGTCAAGCAGGTTTAATGCATCCTTAAAATTATTCCTTTTTAATGTTTAGTATTTAAAGACAAAATCTATATTATTCTTCCTCTCTTTCATAATTCGAAGATTTTCAGTCTTCGTTTTTTTAATCCTCCTCCTTTTCGATCTGTAAAAACCACATGTTACCCAGAGAAGCCTGGGAGACAGGTCAAAGGTTTGTGGCCTCCCTCAGAAATTGTGAACATCAGCCCACGGTCAGATATGTCAGCAGCTGTTGCACCTTCCACTTGAGTTGGGGGGCGTCTTCTAAACAGGACTTCCCTAGGGCACAGGAGAAGACAAGGGCAAGAGGAACTCACTTTTCAGACATCTTTCTGATCTTATTAAAAATGCTTAAAATGAGGACGGGCTCTGATATCATTAGATTTAAGTCCTGAGTGTCATTTCAGTCTCAAGGGAACTCTTAAAAATAGGCCATTTGGTGGAGAGCACTTGCAAGCCTCCAGGGGGAAAAGGCGCTCAGAGTAAAAAGGATTATGATATTTAGCAGGCACATTCTGCCATTCCAAGAAGTTGGGGTCAAGGGGGAAGCATTACCACGTCGATCAATGAACATAAATTACAGCATATAAAGGTTGCCATTGTCATCAAGTTTTCTTCTGTCAAGGTTGAATTAGACACACGTACATTTGCTATCAGGAATGTCTGGAATCCCTTGACAAGAGAAAACAAAACACTCCTGTGCTTATGGATGTTGGTAACAATGATGGGGGTGAAATCTGTCACAGCCGGGGGTGAATTGAGTAGGAGGGCCCTGGCACTAAGTCAAATATAGTGAAGCTGTGGGTGGTGCACCTGGGAGGGTGTGTTATCCTACCCCACAAAAGAGGAGGGGGCTGACTTGTGTACCTACCATTCAGCAGCTTCGGGGTCTCTTCCTATCAGTGCAATTTTCTATACATGATCTTTAGAGTGAGATGGCCTATTTGAATTGAGGTTACACTAGTAAAGCTTTTCTATCTCTAATAATGGAGCAATCTAGCTTCTTCATGTTTGCGTTGATAGTGTGTCATGTGTACTTGTTCTGGCCTGATTCAGCAAATGAGGTTTGCTAGCTGTCCTCTAAGCAAACACATTGAAATTCAACATTCACCTCAAGACCTTTGCTAAAGACTTTTTTTCCCTTTTTTTCCTTGAGACAGAGTCTCGCTCTGCTCCCCAGGCTAGACTGCAGTGGTGCAATCTCGGCTCACTGCAGCCTCTGCCTCCCAGGTTCAAGCTATTCTCCTGCCTTAGCGTCTCCAGTAGCTGGGATTACAGGCGTGCACTACCACATCTGGCTAATTTTTGTATTTTTAGTGGAGACAAAGTTTCACCATGTTGGCCTGGCTGGTCTTGAACTCCTGACCTCAAGTGATCCACCCACCTCGGCCTCCCAAAGTGCTGGGATTACAGGACGGACATGAGCCACTGCTCCTGGCCTAAAGATTTGATTTTAAAAAGACACAAAGTTCTGTGACTTTGGTGAGCCTTTGAGCCTCAGTTTCCTTATGAGAATGATGTTAATAATATTTACTTCTTATGGTTATGAGAACACAATAGGACTGTAGTTTGGTTTATTTGTTTTTTTTTTTAAAGCTAGAAAAAAAAGTCCTCTAAAAGTTCCTGGCAGCCTTCTGTCTCTAGAAGTAGAGAAGCTATCAATTCACCTTTGGAGGAGTCTTCCTTTATTTTGATAAAAAAAAACAAAAAACAAAAAACAAACAAACAAACAAAAAAACCAGAAGGGAAAATTTTAGTTTTAAAAAAGGCAAATCATCAGTGTAAGTGAATTTGTATATACAGTCATGCATCACTTAACGATGGGGCTATGTCCTGAGAAATGCGGAGTTAGGTGATTTTGTCATTGTATGAACATCCTAGATAGTGTACACACACCTAGATACTGTAGGTTTAGTAAAGGCTACTGCACACCCAGGCTAGAAGCTACAGCCCATTGCTCCTAGGCTGCAAACCTGTATGGCATGGTACCCTACTGAATACTGTAGGCAATTGTAACACAATAGCAAGTATTTGTGTATCTACACATGTCTAAACATAGAAAAAATACAATAAAAATATGGTATTCCTATCTTACGGAACCATAGTTGTATAAGTGCCTCACCATTGACCAAAACGTCATGCAGCACATGACTGTATTAATGCATTTAATCTTTCCAACATTTAGAACTGTTATATATATATTTTTTATTTAACAAGTATTTGTTGCACTTACCCACCAGTTATTGGTCTAAGTCCTTTGCCAATTTTAACCCATTCAATCTTCACAGCAACTCATATTATAGGTATGAAGTAAAATCACTTGCTCAAAGCCGCACAGCTGATAGGGAACAGGCCAGGATTCACACTCAGGTAGGCTAGCAGCAGAGCCTGTGTGCTTCGCCACTCTGCCACACCCCAGACTCTCTGAGTGTAGTGTCTGCCCTGTTGACCACCATATCCTAGCTCCTAGGAAAGTACCTGGACTCAAGTAGGCTCTCCAATATTGATTGGCCCTGGATGCCTGGCACCATTCTAAAACACTTTCTACTTAACAACTAACCTAATCCTCTTAACCCTGTAATACATAGGTGCTGTTATTAGACTGATTATGTCATTTATCACCCAAACCAGGATATTATTAACAATCATAGTGGAAGAACAAGGGTAAGTCAGGACTGTCTCAAGCAACCCAGGACATGCAGCAACCTGTATTATTATTACTGCTATTATACAGATGATGAATCGGAAGCAAAGGAGGTTAATTAACTTGCCAAGATCACATATTAGTAAGTGATGGCATAAGACTGAAAACTAGATAGTCAGACACCAGAGGCTTCAGTGGTGACTCTTCGGTGGGGAAATAAAACTTAAAGAGGTGGAGTGTCTAATGTTACACAACCAGGTAGCCCCAAATCCCATGCTATTTCTATTATACATACTTCCCCTTCTAAGGCATTTACACCAAAGAGATAGTTCATGAACCTCTTTGTCTTCCAAACCACCTTTGAAGAAAGAAGTGCTCTGAAGGAAATAAGCACTCTCCATACATGGGAATGTGTTTTGTTAAAACCTGTGGGAAGGTATTCAGGCAATAGTTATTAAATATTAACTAAAAACTATTTGAGATTTCAGATATCTTTCTATTAATTGATTGCTAGTTTAATTCTGTTATGGCCAGAGAACATACTTTGTGTGATTTCAATTCTTTTCAATGTGTTAATTGTTTTATGGCCCAGAAAATTGTTTATCTTGGTGAATGTTTCATGTGCACTTAAAAAGAGTGTGTGCTCTGTTAGGGTGAGGTAGAGATAAACAGCAATTAGATCCAGTTGCTTGGCAGTGTTGTTCAGGCATTCTATTTCTTTTCTTTTCTTTTTTGAGATGGAGTTTCATTCTTGTTACCCAGGCTGGAGTGCAATGGCTCGATCTTGGCTCACTGCAACCTCTGCCTCCCAAGTTCAAGCGATTCTCCTGCCTCAGCCTCCTGAGTAGCTGGGATTACAGGAATGTGCCACCATGCCAGACTAATTTTTTGCGTTTTTAGTAGAGATGGGATTTCTCCATGTTAGGCTGGTCTCAAACTCCCGACCTCAGATGATCTGCCCACCTCAGCCTCCCAAAGTGCTGGGATTGCAGATGGAGCCACCATGCCCAGCCCAGGTGTTCTATTTGTTTGATCAGTTTCTGTCTACCTATTCTAACAATTACTGAGAGGAGTGTTGAAGACAATTGTAATTGTGAATTTGTCTCTTTTTCTTTGCTGTTTCATTGGTTTTTGCTTCTGCAATTTGAAACTCTGCTATTAGGTGCATACACAGTTATGATTGTTATGTGGTCTTGGAGAATTATCCCTTTTATCATGATGTAATCTCACTCTTAACTTTTTAATTTTTAATTTAATTTTATATTTTAGAGACAGGCTCATCCTGTTGTCCAGGCTAGAGTTCAGTGGTGCAATCATGGCTCACCGCAGCCTTGAATTGGGCTCATATGTTTCTCCCACCTCAGCCTCTCAATGTGTTGGGAATACAGGCATGAGCCACCGTGCCCAGTCTATAATTGGGTCTTGTTTTTCATTCAGTCTGGCAATATCTTTTAATTGGCATATTCAGATCATTTATATTCAATGTAATTATTGATGTGGTAGGATTTTTGCTCATGATTTTGTTACGTGTTGGTTGTCTCTGTTTTTCATTTGTCTGTTCTCCCTGTTCTCCCTTCTTCTGCGTTATTGGGATACATTTTTGGTATTTCATGTTAATGTATCTTTTGAATTTTTGTCTATATCTCTGTATTTTTTTCCTTTAGTGATTACTCTAGGGATTATAAATACATTTCTAAGCTTTCATAGTTTTTTTAGCATTAATATTTACCAGGCCAAGTAAAATGTAGAAGACTTGCAATTGTATACAGACTTCTTTGAACCAGCTTCCCCAAGAATTTTGTGTTATAGTTGTCACATATGTTACATGCATTACATTGAAAATCCCACCAGATAATTTAAAAATTTTTTTTGCTTCTAATAGTCATACATATTTTAAAAGACTTAAGAGGAAAAAATAATCTTTTATTTATATACACACACATATATACATACGTTATCAATATGCAGATTCATACATATATATGGATACAGATTCATACATATATATATATATATATATATATATATATATGATAAAACAGATAGCTCTCATTCCTGCTACTTTGTCTTCGCTCTTGAAGACCCAAATTTCCCTCTGGTATTATTTCCCTTTATCCTGAAGGAATTCCTTTAGTATTTCTTTTACAGTAGGTCTGCTAGAGACACATTTTTCTAGTTTTCCTCCTCTCAGAATGTCTTTATTTCACCTTCATTCTGAAAAGTTATTTTTTCAGGATATAAAATCCTAAGTTGACAGTTCTTTTCTCTCATCACTTAAAAAATATGTGTGGTTCCGTTGTTTCTGATGAGAATTCCATGATGACTCCCCTGTGTGGAACATGTCATTTTTTTCTTTTTTTTGAGATGGAGTTTCAATCTTGTCACCCAGGCTGGAGCGCAATGGCTCAATCTCAGCTTACTGCAACCTCTGCCTCCTGGGTTCAAGCAATTCTCCTGTCTCAGCCTCCTGAGTAGCTGGGATTACAGACATGTGCCAACATGCCCAGCTAATTCTTTGTATTTTTGGTAGAGACAGGGTTTCACCATTTTGGCCAGGCTGGTCTCAAATTCCTGACCTCATGATCTGCCCACCTCGGCCTCCCAAAGTGTTGGTATTACAGGCGTGAACCACTGTGCCCAGCGCAGATTTTTTCTTTATTTTTGTCTTTCAGAAATTTGATTATGATGTGTTTAGACATGGTTTCCTTTCCATTTATTCTGTTTGGGGAATGACTGAGATATTTGGATCTGTAAATGTGCATTTTTCACCACATTAAGGAGTTTTCAGCCATTTTCTTTTTAATATTTTTTCTCCCTCCCAGTTTTTTAACCTCTTCTTGGATCCTAATGATAAGTATTTGACCTTTCAATAGTGCCTGTATTAGTCAGTGTTCTTCAAAAGAACAAAAGCAATGGAATCTATCTATCTACTTTCTATCTAAATATCTATCTATCTATCTATCCATCTATCATCTGTATATCATTAGAGACTTAGGACAAGAATTGGCCTACATGGTTATGAAGGCCAAGAAGTCTCATGATCTGTTCTCTGCAAGCTGCAGAACCAGGAAAGCTGGTGGTGTGATTCATCTGAGTACAAAGGCCTGACAACCAAGAGGGCCAGTGGGATAAATCTCAGTCCACGTCCAAAGGCCCAAGAATCAGCAGCCATGTGTGAGGGCTGGAGAAGATGGATATCCCAGTTTAAACAGGAGTGAATTCACCCTTCCTCAGCATTTTTGTTCTATTCATGCCCTCAATGAATTGGATGATGTTCACCCACGTCGATGAGGGTAATCTTCTTTATTCAGCCTACTGATTCAAATGTTAATCTCTTCCATAATCACACCTTCACAGACACATCCAGAAATAATATTTTAGTAACTATCTGGGCATCCATTAATTCAGTCAAGTTGACACATTGAAATTAATCATCACAGTGCATACATATCCCAGAGTCTCTGTTTTCCTTCATTCTTTTTACTCTCTGCTTTTTGGGTTAGAAAATTTTCATTAATTTATCTTCAAGTTCACTGATTCTTTTCATATTCAGTGAATTTTTTATTTCATGAATTGTAGTTTTCAGTTTTAAAATAATTGGCTCTTTTCCATAGCTTCTGCTTCTTTCCTGAGGAATTCTATCTCTCCAGATAGAACTGTTTCAGGTGTGTTTACTTTTACTTCAGATGCGTGCTTGTGGAGCAGAGACACATCACTGCTTTAAAGTCGTCTGTGGGCCCAGCACAGTGGCTCATACCTGTAATCCCAGCACTTTGGGAGGCTGAGGTGGACAGATTACCTAAAGTCAGGAGTTGGAGACCAGCCTGGCCAACAATGGGAAACTCCGTCTCTACTAAAAATACAAAAATTAGCTGGGCATGGTGGCAGACCATGTAATCTCAGACCTGTAATCTCAGCTACTTGGGAGGCTGAAGCAGGGACAATACTTGAACCCGGGAGGCGGAGGTTGCAGTGAGCCGAGATCATGCCATTGCACTCCAGCCTGGGCAACAGAACAAGACTCTGTCTCAAAATAATTAATTAATTAAGTTGTTTTTGGAAATCTTGGTTTTGGCATCTGTTGTCTTTTCTCTTGAGAACTGGTCATATTTACCTGGATCTGTGTCTGTCAAGTAATTTTGTATGCTAGATATTGTTAATGTTGTATTGGGTAGACTCTGAGTCCTGTTATAATCCTCTGGATCCCTGGGCAGAAATATTAAAAAGAAAAAAATCATTTGGAAACTATTGACTTTTTTTCCTGTTTTAGCAGGCAATCTAACTGATTACTTTTCAGACTACAAGTTCTGTAGACAGTGGCTTCAGTGTCAGTTCAGTAGGTTCTCTTTTTTTTTTTCTTTTCTTTTTCACTCTGATGGATTGCATATGTTAGCCTAAGTTCAGTAGGTTCTAAACCTTTGTTGTTCTCCTATGGGTATATCTGATTCATCTACAACTCAGAGACAGCCTGGGGTTTGTGCAGATTGATGCACAGATTTGGAGAATTCGTATTTCCAATTCTCTTCTCTCTGCTTCTCTCCCACTCTCTTCATAACCCACAGAGACCCCTATTTCCTGCTCCTTTGGCCAGAAAGATGAGTTTCCCATGGGAAATTTAACCATCCACACTGCTGTTCTGCCATGCAGCTTTATGACTGGAATCTGCTCTCTGGGAAAAGCTATGAAAGAAAAGAGAAAAAAACGGGAAACTCATTCCCTTGCAGGTTCCTTCTTCAACTTTTGACTCCTTTTCATAACCTGCTGCTGTTGTTCACTTTTCAGAACTTTTGGGTAGTTGCTTTTTATGTTTTGGACAGTGTCTTTACTTGTAATCAGCAGAAAAAGAGACTGTACAGGGCTTGTGTAGTGGACCAAGCCAGGAGCAGAACATTGTATAAAATCTTAAAATACATTTATACTTTGACCCACTAATCCCATTTCAGGAACTCTGCCACTAAGAGAGAAAATTGCCTATACAGAAGGATATGTATATATGAATAGTTACTGCGGTATTTTTTGCAATGGCAAAATTAAATTAGAAGCAAACTGAATGATCATTAATAGGAATGGTTGAATATACCTGCACTGGGGAATAATTTGTAGCTATTGAAATGAATGAGTCGAATCTATATCCACATGGCAGATGATTGCTAGTTGTCCCTCAATATCAATTCTTCTCTTCTTACATAATATTAGATTCCTCCCCCACCTGCCCCCCGTAGTGAAAGACTACATTTCCCGGCCTTCTGGATATGATTTAGATTTGTGTCCCCATCCAAATCTCATGTCAAATTGTAATCTCCAGTGTTGGAGGAGGGGCCTGATGGGAGATGACTGAATCATGGGGGCAGACCTCCCCTTTGCTGTTCCCATGTTAGAGTTCTCCTAAGATCTGCTTGTTTAGAAGTATGTAGCACTTCCCCCATCTCTGTTCCTCCTGTCTCTTTCCACTTCACCTTCTGCCATGATTGTAAGTTTCCTGAAGACTTCCCGGCCATGCTGTACAGCCTGTGGAACATAAGCCAATTAAACCTCTATTCTTTGTAAATCACCCAGTCTCAGGTAATTCTTTATAACAATGTGAGAGTGGACTAATACACTTCCTTATAGCTAGGTGGTGTTATGTGACTAAGTTCCAGCCAATAGGATGTAAGTGGAAGAAATGTATGAAAATTTTTGTCTTGCTCTTTTTTTTTTTTTCTGTTAAGACACATCGTCTGGCTCTGTCTCCCAGGCTGGAGTGCAGTGGCATGATCATGGCTCACTGCAACCTCAAGTTCCTGGGATTATAGGCATGAGCCACAGTTCCCAGCCTGCCTTCCTCTTAAAGGGAAGGAACTTCTCCTCCTTTCCATCTTTCCTCCAACTGACTGAAATGGGACATGACAGAAGGAGTTGGAGTAACTGTCGTGAATCATGAGATGGAAGCTTTTCATTGAGCCACAATATGAAAGGACATAGGTCTCCAACATAGTCAAACTACTATACCAGTCCTGAATCACTGATCCACATTTTTAACTAGGAGATATATAAACCTATATCTCATATAAGTTTCTGTATTTTATCTCTTTAATGTAGCAACCAAATTTATATCCTAATAAATATATCTACTGGCCTGAAAAGACAAACATGAAATATTATTGAGAAAAGCAAATTGCTGAGTAATGTATACATTATGATTCTATATTTGTAAATATCTGTATTTATAAATATCAAATGTAACCTGTACATGTTTGTGTGTGTGTGTATATGTGTGTGTGTGTATATATATATATATATATATACACACATAAGGTTATACGTCAACTATTAACTTTGGTTACCTCAAGTGTGAAGAATGGAGTGATGTTGGAGAATATTTAATATTTGCAATTAATATATATAGTTGGATTATTTCATTTATGAGAAAACATTACTTTTTTCACAGTGATTGCAGTCTTTTATTTTACAAAAACTGTAGATTAAACAAATGAAATAAGATTTATTTAGGATTTTCCTGGTGCCATCTCCGCACTGGTAAGAGTTGTGTCCAGTTAAAAACATTTATATCCCAGTCAGGCATGGTGGCTGATGGCTGTAATCTCAGCACTTTGGGAGGCCAAGGTGGCAGGTCACCTGAGGTCAGGAGTTTGAGATCAGCCTCGGCAACATAGTGAAACCCCATCTCTACGAAAAATACAAAAATCAACAGGGAGCAGTGGCACATGCCTGTAATCCCAGCTACTTGGGAGGCTGAGGCAGGAGAATCACTTGACCCTAGGAGGCAGAGGTTGCAGTAAGCCACTGCACTCTAGCCTAGGCAACAGAGTGAGACTCCGTCTCAGAAGAAAGAAAGAGAGAAAGAGAAACCAAGAAAGAAAAAGGAAGGAAGGGAGGGAGGGAGGAAGGGAGGGAGGGAAGGAAGGAAGGAAGGAAGGAAATTTATATCCCTTCTTTAGATGGAAGGGGGAAAAAGAAAGAACCATTCCTCTGTTTGCTACTTTTTCATTACTGTTAGCTGAAAATGTTTGTGTCAAAGAGGCATAATCTGGAATGTCCCTTCCTGACTCCTTTAATAGCTAGTTTTGTTTGAGTAGCAATTCAAGCATAATTGCTAAAAGCAAGTAAATTAGGTGAATGTAAATGGATTCCAAGTTTATAAATCAAATTTTCAATGATAATTGTTTTATAAACTGTGTCTACTTAAAATTAGGCCCCAGAAAACTTGGGCAGAGGGGGAAACTTGAAGTCTTAAAATGAAATTAAATAATAGATATTCATAAAACAGTTATTTTAGTTGACAAAAATTACATATACTTATTGTGTACAACATGATGTTTAAAAATATGTATACATTGTAGGATGGCTAAATCAAGTTAATTAACATATGCATTATCTCACATACTTATTTTTTTGTGATGAGAACACTTAAAATCTCTCAGCAATTTTCAAGATATGATATAGTATTAGTAACTATAGTAAATAGGCTATAGAATAGAGTTCTTGAACTTATTTCTCCTATCCAGCTATAATTTTTTTATACTTTGGTCAACATCTCCTTAACTCCCATTCCCTCCAGCCCCACGTAACCACCATTCTATTTTTTGCTTCTGTGATTAATGTTTGTTTCTATGTATTAATATTTGTGTGTGTGTATGTATATGTGTATATATATATTTGGTTTGTTTCACTTATAAGCAAATATTACATTTTATAACTAAATTAAACTTTAAAACTATATTCTTAATTCTAAATTCATAATTATTCTTTATTATTAATCACCACTTAATAACTAATTTAATTACGCTCTCAGTGAAGAAGGTCATGGATAATGAGGAGAAAGTGGGTAGAGTGTCTAAAGCTCTAGCATGAGAAAGGCAGTAGTGGTTCTTGGAGCCACTGTTCAGGTCTCCAGGCCCTGGACCTAAAAAGTCAGCAGGAAATGCTGCTTCTCTGTCAATGTTTCCCCATTGCCAGGACCTTGGTAGGCAATGAATCCACCACAGCGATACGAGGCAGCATCCTCAGCAGAGAGCAATCAGCCCCGATAATGGACGGTCATGTGCTAGTATTTGGTGTGGAAGAAGAGAGGCGAGCCAATGCAGCTGTGAGGGGCAGCTCTGGTGAAACAGAATTACCTCTGAGCTTGGAAGCAAAAGGTGGAGCATCTAAGCCCAGCCCAACTGCTACTTATTGGCCGTCTAACCTTGGGCAATTGCTTAACCTAGCTGAGTCTCAGCTTGCTTATCTATTACACAGGAATAATTACACCACTCTATAAAATTGTGAAAATTAAGTGAGGTAAGACATATGAGAGCCCCCAAAGTTTGAATCACTTGTCAAGAGGTTGCTATTTGTTCTTCAAAATGTTGCTGCTGAAATTAGCGGTTATTAACAAGATTGTTTCATTTCTTGTTTGATAGAAATCCAAATGACTTCATGGACATAGGTTTAATCAGAATGAATTTGGGGACATAGTTTTAATTTGATGTGAAGTTTCATGGACATTTAAAAAACATTATTTACTATTCATGCATTAGTTACATATAGTTACATAGTTTAAGTAACCTTGGGCAAACCGTTGACCCTCAGTTTCTTCTTCTGTGTGTTGGGACTAATATTTCCTGCCCTATGTTTCGCACAGGATTGCTGCATTTCTAACTATGATATACAGTTTGTGAAAGATATTTATAAAATGAAAGATGCTAAACATTTTTCTTTTGAGATAGAGTCTCGCTCTGTTGCCCAGGCTGGAGTGCAGTGCCACAATCTCAGCTCACTGCAACCTCTGCTTCCTGGATTCAAGTGATTCTCCTGCCTCAGCCTCCTGAGTAGCTGGGACTAAGGTGCACACCACCATACCCAGCTAAGTTTGTTTTTTTTTTGTTGTTGTTGTTTTTTTGTATTTTAAGTAGAGACGGGGTTTTGCCATGTTGGGCAGGCTGGTCTCAAACTCCTGACCTCAGGTGATCCACCTGCCTCAGTCTCCCAAAGTGCTGGGATTACAGGTGTTAGCCACTGGGCCCAACCAAGATGCCATTTTTGAAAACGTTTTATTTTTATCACAAAACAGAAATAAAGAAGAAAAAAACTTCAATTTCTAGCAAATACAACTGCCATTAATATTTAAATGAATCTCCTTTTGTTTTTTTAATATAGAGTATGTTTTAAAATTAATTTAAATCATACTACATGTATAATTTTATATTCTATTTTTCACTTGTTTATAATAAGTTCTTCCTATACCATTGTATATAATAGTGAAAATTCTTTTTTTTTTTTTTTTTTTGGGACGGAGTTTTGCTCTTGTTACCCAGGCTGGAGTGCAATGGCGCAATCTCGGCTCACCGCAACCTCTGCGTCCTGGGTTCAGGCAATTCTCCTGCCTCAGCCTCCTGAGTAGCTGGGATTACAGGCACGCGCCACCATGCCCAGCTAATTTTTTGTATTTTTAGTAGAGACGGGGTTTCACCATGTTGACCAGGATGGTCTCGATCTCTTGACCTCGTGATCCACCCGCCTCGGCCTCCCAAAGTGCTGGGATTACAGGCTTGAGCCACCGCGCCCGGCCTTAATAGTGAAAATTCTTAATGACTAAATAATATTCCCTTGAATAGGCAAATTCTACTTTTTACTTAGGCTACAGGAATTTATCTTTCATCCATGATATGGTTTGGTTGTGTTCCCAGACAAAGCTCATCTTCAATTGTATTTCCCATAATCACCACATGTGGAGGGAGGGACCCACTGGAAGGTAATTAAATCATGAAGGCGGTTTCTCCCCATGTTATTCTCATGATAGTAAGTCAGTTCTCACGAGATCTGATGGATTTGAAAGGGGCTTCCCCCTTTACTCATCTCTCATTCTTCTCCTTGCTGCCACCTTTCCTTTATAAATTACCCAGCCTCAGGTATGTCTTTATTAGCAGCATGAGAACAGACTAATACAATCAATATGGATGATGATGCATAGAACATCTTAGTATAAACGTTTCCATTTTTAAAATTACTTTGGAGTAGAATTCTCATCCTACAGTAGTAAAACTGAATCACTAAAAAATGTCATATTAGGATTGGCTAAATCGACTCTAAAATTTTGTGGGCAGGAAAAATTTATACAGTTTCTGCTTTCTGATTGTTTTAAAGGCATCTTTAATTCCTAGCTTCTACTTCAAGAGAAAAACTAGAAATCACAAACGATGCATTATGAAAGTGATTTATGCGAAAGATGGCAGTCAACAGATGACAGTCAAGGTGAAGCTTTGGCTCTGCATCAGGTGGTTGGCAAAATAAATGTGCATCTATATGTTACATGATACAATAAGATATTGAAGATATGTACATATCTATTTTAAGGATCCTCCTCTTTAACTGAAATTTCTTTCTTTTTTTTAATTTGAGATGGAGTCTTGCTTTGTCCCCCAGGCTGCAGTGCAAGGTCGCGATCTCGGCTCACTGCAATCTCTGCCTCCCAGGTTCAAGTGATCCTCCTGCCTTAGCCTCCGGAGTAGCTGGGATTACAGGTGCCCACCACCATGCCAGTATTTTTAGTAGAGACAGGCTTTCGCCATGTTGGCCAGGCTGGTCTCAAACTCCTGACCTCAGGTGATCTGCCTGCTTTGGCCTCCCAAAGTGCTAGGATTACAGCCATGAGCCACCACGCCAGGCCGAACTGAAATTTTTGATCAGCTGATCAACCAGGTCTTTAATATAATTAATGTTATATTAATATAACTTAAATAGAAAATATGTTGGATATCAATCATGTATAAATATACATAAAAATATTAAATATATTAATATGAAATATTACATGATGCATATGTAATATATATTATAGGTCAGACAAGAAGTTTCTGCAGTATGATGTCATTTTCTCAAGGGAAGCATTGCCAGTGTCTGTGTGCATCTTCCCAGAACACAGATTCTCAGATCATTGTTACACAGAAGAGTGCTTGTGATATCTGCAATTTTCCTGTGAAAAATTTCTCTGTATAAATATTGTGCTTCTCATTTAAAAAATTACTTCTATTAAAGAAAATAATTATGCCCATCATTGTCTCCAAGTGAAATGACTGGACATCTCATTTAGCTCACCTTTTCTGTCCTGAGGAAGCAATAAAAGGAAACAAAACATTCTTTTTTTGGAACAGTCACCTGCTCATATTGGCAGAATCTTGGTGGCCTAGAGTAGGACAGACCCCCCCCACCATCCCATGTGCCCAGGTTCTAGTGCTTTGGGCTGTTTGGGAAATGAAGACTCATTCCTTCAGGCAGAGGGCAGGAGCAGAGCCTGGAACATCAGGTCATGCTTGACTCTGCGTGTGGTGGGAAAGAAAGGGATTGGAGCCTCCTTTCAGCCAGTCTTTGTCTCGGTGTCCTAACACTTCAGTCCCATTTCATCACTAATAATAACAATGATGACAACAATGACAAGAGGTTCCACCTGGAGACAGGAAGCTTCTCCCAGTTTTCACAGATCATAAAATAGAGCCTTGGGGTCATATGGCAGTTTCAGTTTTCCACTTAGTTAATTTTATTTGTTACAGCTGTGCTTGCCTCTAAGGAAAGCTTATGATTTGAAAAAAAAAGAATAACAGCAACAAAAATGTTATTACAGTTGGCTCTTGACAAGTAAGATTTTATTTTATTAGCAATTTTTATACTGAGAGAAATTTTGGTTGACAGTTTCATTTTGTAAGATCTCCCTCTCTTAGACATCTGGCTGTCCTCAATCCACCCCGTACACTACCACGCCCCCTTTGCCACCTCCTTCCTCTTCAACAAATCAAGTTTTAGGCCCAAGAGAGTCTTCTTACACTAGAGAGCTCAACCCATTAATTTACGAATGAGAAAGCGAAGGTCCCAGGAATTAAACAACTTGTTCAGGGAGTCACACAGCTAATCACTCATTCCCTACACAAGAGCCTTCCATGGCTCCCTCGTTTCTGCCTTGTGGATGTTCAGCTCTATATTCCATTCCATTCACTTTTTTTGTTTTGAGACAGAGTCTCATTCTGTCACCCAGGCTGGAGTACAGTGGCATGATATTGGCTCACTGCAACCTCCGCCTCCTGGGTTCAAGTGATTCTCCTGCTTTAGGCTCCTGAGTAGCTGGGACTACAGGCATAGACCACCATGTCCGGCTAAGTTTTGTATTTTTAGTAGAGACAGGGTTTTGCATGTTGGCCAGGCTAGATTCAAACTCCTGACTTCAAGTGATCTGCCCGCCTTGGCATCCCAAAGTGCTGAGATTAGAGATGTAAACCACTGCTCCTGGCCCATATTCCATTTCTCTTCCCTCTTCTTCCTTATTTGTTCCCCCAGAACAAGCCCACAATGGGGCAGATATAAAGTTCCAAAAATCTGCCCATGTCAGTACTAGAAGAAGATTCACTTCTTGGAGAGAAATTTGCAGGGCCAGATTCTTGCTTCCGAAGACCAGATTAAAATGACCTGGGGAAGGGAAAAGAGAATAACTCAGAAGCCCAGAGGAGAAATGAGAAATACTCAACGCAAAGGTGGAAGGTAGAAGAGACGCTGCTATCACAGGGCAGAAGAAAGGCTAGGAACAAACTTCCTGGAGCTGCTCCTGTCCTGTTCCCCATATTACACACCTCTGTGCCTAGCTTCACACCAAAAATAAGCCATCTTCCTGCAAGCCTTTGTCTTGGGCTCTGCTTTTTGGAAATTCAGACTAAGACAACCTCTTGGCATAGGCTACTCATCACCTGTGAAAATCTGCAGTATAAAGTCTAAACACATACAAATCCCACAGAGGAGTGGGGGCCTAATGACTGGAGGGTGGACAAACAGAAGCAGAGAAAGGATTTTCTTATGAGTGGGACAGCAGTGTGACCTACCTGATAAGAGTGTTTTAAAATAGCCAGGTGTGGTTACACGTGACTGTGGTCTCAGCTACTCTGGAGGCTGAGATGGGAGGATCACTTAAGCTCAGGAGGTGGAGGCTGCAGTGAGCTGAGATCATCCCACTGCACTCTAGCCTGGGTAACAGAGAGAGACCCTGTCTCAAATTAAAAATAATTATTGAAAAAGCATGTTTTTGTTTACCTGGGAGCCTTGAGTCACATCAGAGAGTCTAACAATGTGACTTATGGCAGGGGCTTTAGGCCACCTGGTATCTGTTCTACCTCCAGAGGGGCTGGAAAATAAAGAGGAGCTGTTAGTCTATGTCACACACGTCTATGTGATTGAGCCCCAATGAGAACTCAATCACCTGGACATGAAAACTCAGGTGAGCTTCCCTGGTTGGCAATACTCCGTTATATTTCAAACACCATTGCCAGGAAAGGTAGTGATGTCCAAGACTCCACTGAGACTAGACAACTGGGAGCTCCATGTTTGAAACTTTCTGGGTGATATGGTTTGGCTGTGTCGCCACACAAATCTCATCTTGAATCATAGCTCCCATAATCTCATGTGTCCTGGGAAGGACCCAGGAAGAGGTAATTGAATCATGGGGGTGGGTTTTCCCATGCTGTTCTCGCGATAGTGAATAAATCTCACGAGAGCTGATGGTTTTATAAAGGGCAGCTCCTCTGCACACGCTCTTTCCTGCCTCCATGTAAAACGGGCTTTTGCTCCTCCTTCGCCTTCCTCTATGACTGTGAGTTCTCCCCAGCCATGTGGAACTGTGAGTCCATTAAGCCTCTTTTTCTTTATAAATTACCCAGTCTCGGGTATTCTTTATTAGCAGCATGAGAACACCTGGACATTGCCCCATGTGTCTCTTCTTTTTCTGATTCTAACCTATCTTTTCACCATAGTAAATCCAAACAGTGGGCATAACAGTTTTAGAGGAGTTCTGTGAGTCCTTCCAGTGAATTGTCAAACCCAAGGATAGTCTTGGGGACCCCCTGATCTTACAAATGCTATCAGAAGAAAAAGTGATCCTTTACACTGCCAAATAGGACAGAGCAGGAAAGCCAGTCTGTTGTAGGGAAAAGGGGAAGATAAGTAAGCTGTATTCTTCCATCAGATCCAGTTGTCCGTTTCTTTCTGTGTTTGTTCCAGCTAGATCCTACCAGGCTTGTCACGGAATTCAGGGATCTGTTGTTTCCATGACAGGGCTAAAGCATTAGAGATAGATCAGGGAGGTCTCTGTCCTCAAGCCAATGTGGGGTGAAGCTGGGAATCTGTCTTAGGAGAAGGTGAGTTAGGAGGTCGGTGAGTGAAATGGACAGTTTGAAGTTTTGATAACTTTTCTGTATGTGAAAATTGTTTCTCATTAATCAAACTTGAAGAATCTGAGGGAGCTAACAGGTTTCCTCACTAAACTCATTTAGGCTGAGGATCCTGTCTGAATATTTCCACTTTGTTAGCACTAAGTACAATATAAAGCATAGGGTAAGTACATGGTCATCCTAATTTTTAAACTAATCAATTGGTGTATAATCTCTTATAAGGTAAAAAAGAGGACTTTTGAACCTAATCTGAAAAGATGTCTTAATGTGTTCTTACAAGCTCACCTTGTGCTGCTAATTTTAATTTTTCTGATTTGATTGGAAAAAGACATTTTGAAGAAAAAAGCACCCATAATATTATCCTCTTGTCATGAATGTTTTCTATATTATTATGTAGCCTCCATATTATCTGAAATCCCTGCTGAATATTCTGTATTGTTCATAAATATTCTGTATAGTTCATAAAGTATGCCCAAAGAAGATGGCGCTGGTGCTGTGCAGAGGACAGTTTACAGTTGCATTGTTGATCAGCACCTAGTATTGGAGCCAGCAGACAGAAGAACCCGAGTCCTTTAGTCATCTATGAAGGAGACCCCCACCATCCTGGAATACCTGCTGGACTGATGATATAAGCATCAGAAACTTGATTTTTTTTTTTGAGCTGTTACATCTTTGTTCTATTTATTATAGTAGTTGAATCTACTCTAATAGTGCAAAAACTGATACCGTGTTAGCCGGGTGTGGTACCATGAAGAAGGGTACTGCTATAAGAAGGACCAAAAATAGGTGGCATTGCCTTCACAGTTGAGCAGCAGGAAGGGAAAAAATAGTATGCTGGAAATCTGAACATTCTAAAGTCTGTGCTCTCAACCACATTGCAGAGCCAAAATAGGGTTCCTGACTCACTTGCTGTGAATGGTTACAAGTGTGCTGATAAACGGATGCCCTCTGCCCTCCAAGGGAACTCGGTTCAAGGTGGCCAGTCCCAGCCTGGTTGCCTTCAGCCAAGAGCAGCCTTCTGTTTACCACTAGTGGGCCATTTAAATACTAAATAACTAGAAAGAAAGCAATCTTTTCATTCCTTTTGATTGAAAAAGGAAGCAACCTCTGTAAGCTCTCTTATAAAATCACTCAAGACTTTTTCTGTCTTGAGTTATATAAATGATGAAAAGTCCTGGCCGATTTCAAACTAGTTTCTTCTCCCCTTTTTCTCCCTACTGCCTAAATCAGACTATCAAAGTCAGCATATATCGTGAGTCTCCTGTCTTAAGTAGATTACTTTGGTTTTCTGCCCTGCTTAACTATAATCACACGTAGCATGGGAATTACAAGGAATTTCATTACTGAATTTCCTTTTCAAAAATTTACTTAAATCAAGAATTTGTGGTTACCAAGAGTGACAGTAGGAAGTGGGGTAGTCCATGCTCTCTATGCAGTGGACATATTATTAATGCAATTTGTTCCAAATTGTGAAAATGGGCTAGCTGGTGAAGACCCAACAACAAACTAAAGCCCAGGTGAGTCAAATTCCAAACCTGGGACATAGCTCAGACATCGATTTTTCTTGGGTCAGTTGTATATTCCCAAGGAGCTCTCATACCTTTTTAAAAAGTGTATGCCTTAAAAGGGATTAAAATCGTAAATTTTATCATGTATATTTTCCCACAATGTTTTAAAAAGTATCTAAGACAAGAATATACTTCTGACCTTTCTATTCTAAGACGAATAGAACATTATAGAATATCAATGTGAGAACCTTAGAGATTGCCTAGACATTTTGATTAGTAAGCACTGGATAGTTACTCATTTATACCTCAACTTATATCAGAAATTTCAAGGCATCTTAAAAGCTATATAAAATATAGTGAGGCAGAACAGGTGTGGTGGCTCACGCCTGTAATCCCAGCACTTTGGGAGGTGGAGGCAGGTGGATCACCTGAGGTCAGGAGTTGAAGATCAACCTGGCCAAGATGGTGAAACCCATCTCTACTAAAAATATAAAAATTAACTGGGCAGGGTTGTGCCTGCTTGTAATCCCAGCTACTTGAGAGGCTGAGGTAGAAGAATCACTTGAACCTGGGAGGTGGAGGTTGCAGTGAGCCGAGATCACACCACTGCACTCCAGCCTGGGTGACAGAGTGAGACTCTGTCTCAAAAAAAAACCCCAAAAATTATATATATAGTGATGCAATACAAAAAGTAGTAGGTAAGAACTTTAAAATTATTTTGATACTTTCAAAAATCGCCATTTTTAAAAGATAATTTTCAAAATAGGATAGAATCATGACATAAATTCATATGTAAAAATTAAACTGTATATTTATGGGGAAACTGGTACAGCGATTGTAACCAGTTTAAGGGAGAAATGAAAAAACAGACATATTTACAGATCAGGAATATTGAAATGACTGTTCAAATGGAAGCAAAACTGGCCTCTTCCTCTGTGGAAGAAGGAAGTCAGTTGAACCTCTACTATTCAGGACAGAATCTGCTTATCCATAAACAAGACTTATTCTGCATTGCTACCAATAATCTACAGTGTACAGTTACAAAATGGCTTTCACATACTCGAAATCAGATAACCTTCAGAGGGTTGTCCTGTAGAGTCTAGACAATGCACAGTTTCTAAAGGGAAGAACAAATTTTTCCCTGTATATTAAACAAGCCAAGAATAAACCTAATGTAAAAGTACATACTGGGCTGGGCATGGTAGCTCACACCTGTAATCCCAGCACTTTGAGAAGCAGAGGCAGGCAGATCACAAGGTCAGGAGGTTAAGACCAGCCTGACCAACATGGTGAAACCCGCCTCTACTAAAAATACAAAAATTAGCCCGCCGTGGTGGTGCCCACCAGTAATCCCAGCTACCTGGGAGGCTGAGGCAGGAGAATCGCTTGAACCCGGGAGGCGGAGGTTGATTGAGTGCCTCCCGGGAGGCAGTGAGATGAGATCGCGCCACTGCACTCCAGCCTGGGTGACAGAACGAGACTGCATCTCAAAACAAAAACTATGTACTAGGTTGGGATAGGATGGAAATAATTCTATTTTCACAAACACAAATCCAAACTACTGCAAATCTAGAAATTTACTGGCACTTGCTTCATTCTGTACTTGTATCATTATCCAGCTGGGAAATTGATTTGCAACTCTAACTCATGAACATTACTCATCTTCTTTTTCTTTTGAGCCAGGGTCTCACTCCCATTGCCTAGATTGGAGTGCAGTGGTGCAATCTTGGCTCACTGCAGCCTCAACCTCTTGGGCTCAGGTGATCCTCCTGCCTCAGCCTCCCAAGTAGCTGGGACAACTGGCGCACACCACCATGTGCAGCTAATTTTTTTTGTGCTTCTTGTAGAGATAGGATTTTGTCATGTTGCTCAGGCTGGTCTTGAACTCCTGGACTCAAGCAATCTGCCTGCCTCAGCCTCCTAAAGTGTTGGGATTACAGGTATGAGCCACCGTGCCCAGCCTATTTATCTTCTAATCCCTGTAATATTCCCATATGTATGAAAATGTTTTAGGATGTTATTTTGGATAATACGTCAAGAAAGAAACATTTTTCAGCTGTGTGAGCTTCCTCCTCTATTATTTTGGATGTTTTCATCTATTTGTACAGTTTATTCTTTTCATTTTTTAAAATAAACACTGAGAATAAGATGTGCCCCTGACACTAATGGGATTGGATTAGTTGTCGCATCTGGGGAATTGCAGAATTTTGAAGACCCTTTGTAGCATCAAGCTATTGTCAGACAAGATGAAATTTAGAGGTGCCTTTAAAATATGGCACCTCTTTATGGGTATTGGGAATAGCTATAAATTAAGAGACAGCCAAAATCATTGGAACTGAACATCTGCTGCTGCCCATTGTTTGAAGCCATAAGGTGAGCCTCTGTTGGCCAGAGTTCATTCTGACCTTTGTCTGAGTTCATATAGCCAAAGGATTGTATGTAACAGCACAAGTCACTCCTCAGAAAATTCAGATCAGGTTATAACCCAGCCCTCCAGATTACCAGAAGAGCAATTTAACTCTGAAGATGAATTCAGTTTATCCTTCTGGCTCAATTTAAATTATGACTCTGGGCCCACATCCAGTTCAGCAGGAAAATGTTTTTTTCCCCTGTCTGGGGACCTCTCCTCAGATGACTCCAAGCACTATTAGCGATGTTTATTCAGTACAAGAGGGGTAGGACCTGGATACCATCTCCTGAGGGGAGGAAAAAAAATCCAGGCTTTCAGGAATTCAGTTCTTTTCAGCGACTGCTGTTCACTGCCACTAGGTGTCGCTATTGAAAGCTGAGTTATCCACGCGCCACCCGACCCAGGTCTAATTGCTTTCTTGCTGTTTTCGAATTTTTTTCTTTTTTTTTAGACGGTGTCTCACTCTGTCAACCAGGCTGAAGTGCAGTGGTACGATCTCAGCTCACTGCAACCTCCATCTCCCAGGTTCAAGCAATTCTCCTGCCTTAGTCCCCCCAAGTAGCTGGGATTACAGGTGCCCCCAACCATGCCCAGCTAATTTTTGTATTTTTAGTAGAGCCGGGGGTTTCTCCCTGTTGGCCAGGCTGGTCTTGAACTCCTGGCCTAAAGCGATCCACCGCCTCAGCCTCCCAATGTGCTTGGATTACAGGTGTGAGCTACCGCTCCCAGCCCCCTTTATTTTTTTTGAGGGACAGATATTGAAGAACGTAAATAAGAGTCAAATCTAAAATCCTGTTACTACATGTCATGATGTAATAAGGTAATAATTTACAAGAGAAAGTTGGACATTTGTGTACATGCTTTGCCTGTTGTGGCCACCTATCTGCTCTAATCTCGGACCCTTACCTACAATTTTGTATATCCTAGGTTTTCATGAAGCAGGTGGGAAGGATTGGGGAGCACCCATCCTGGGATCCAAGAGCTTTGGCACACTAGGTTATTTGTTCTGAAATTTGCTTTGACTGTCTTGCATCATCATCCCTTTTTTGGATACTACTGTCTCCTTCCCACAGGCAAGCAAAACATGCTACAGTATTTCACATTTGCAAAAGGGTCCTCTTTTGATTCTACATCACATCCAGTTTCTGCCTGATTTCTCCGCCTCTGCTGAAGAGTGCAAATGTTGACTATTCTCACTGTCTTCACATCCTCTCTTCGCATTTGCTTTCCAATCAGTCTTTTATGTCCTTTGAAAAACACTTGTTAGCAGATCCAGTGTTCAGTTGATCTCTGTCCTCATCCATATTGGTTGTCATTGCCACAGTTGACCACACAGATGCTGAAACCCTCTCATCTGGCTGCACTCTGCTGACTTACCTTTGGCCTCGCCGGCCTCTCCTTAGTCTTGGCTGAATCCTCCTCACCCTCATAGTCTCTCACAGTGGGGCACTCCTGGACTGGGCCATTGTCTCTAGGCATGGCCACACCCTAAGTGACCTTATCCAGCCCTGTGCTTTCTACCATCTATATATACACTGTGACTCCCAAATTAATATCTCATCCCCGGCCTCCTCCCCTATTCCAGCCTCCTCATCCAGCTGCCTGTTTGACATCTCCACGTGGTTGTCTAAGAGGTGTCTTGAATTTAGCCTGTCAGCAATCTAACTTTGACTTTTGCCCTCAAAACCTGTTCCTCCTTGAGTCTCACCCATTTCAGTAAATAGTGATCCTGTTCAACCAGTTGCTCAGACCAATCACTGTGAAGCCATCTTAGACTCTTCTCTCAGACTCCATCCCCAAATCCAATATAACAGCAACTCCTATTGGCTACAGCTTCAAAATGCATTTGTGGTTTGTTGTTGTTGCTTGAGATGAAGTCTTGGTCTGTTGTCAGGCTGGAGTGCAGTGGTGCAATCTTGGCTCACTGCAACCTCTGCCTCCTGGGTTCAAGCAATTCTCCTGCTTCAGCCTCCAGAGTAGCTGGGATTATAGGGGTGCACCACCACACCTGGCTAATTTTTGTATTTTTAGTAGAGATGGGGTTTCACCATGTTGGCCAGGCTGGTCTCAAACTCCTGACCTCAGGTGATCCGCCCACCTCGGCTTCCCAAAGTGCTGGGATTACAGGAGTGAGACACAGTGCCCGGCCCAAAGTGTGCATTAAGCAGAACTTTCTCACCACTTGTACCATCATACCTCACAGTTCAATCACCAGTCTTCATTGGTACTGCCCCTAGCTCTGACCCTTGCCACCACTCACAATCCCTTCTTCACATGGCACACAGAGTCAACCTTTAACAAAGTAAATCAGAATGAGTCCCTCCCCTGCTCAGAACACTCCACGTGTCATGAAAATGACTACACGTGTCTCACTGTGGCCTGCTTAGGTCTCATTGACTGGGCTCTGATTGTCTTCTACTTTATCTTCTATGACTCTGACCCACTCGCTCACTCCAGCCACAGAGGCTTCCTGTTTCCTGAACCACCATGGGGCCTGTCCCTGGCCACTTCCTTTGCTCAGAATTCTCTCTTCCTTCAGGGCCCGGCCCACGTGTGGTCTCATCAGGGAGGACTCCCTGATCACACTCTCTAAGGTGAAATTTTTCCCTTCCCTTCTCTGCTTTATTTATCTTTGTGGCACCTATCACCACCTGACATTAGGCTGTATGTTAACATACTTGTTTTTCTTCTGCTATAAATATGTTTCATGAGGATACGACTCTGATGAATGCTGTATCCCCAGCTCCTGACCAATAGCTGAGAGATAGAGGACAGTCAGTAGAAATTTACTGCATGAATGAATGAATGAAAAGATAGTATCTCTTTTGGAGATAGCTGGCTGTGGCTGGAGATGGACTCCAGGAACTGGAAGTTAAGGCTTCCTCAGAATATTTTGACCTGCTTTCCCTGTTTCTGAGTGTTAAACAGAGCATTACCTTGTAATGACCAGGAATATAGTTCCCGGGCCTCTAAAGCAGCAGTCCCCAAACTTTTTGTCACCAGGAACTGGTTTTGTGGAAGACAATTTTTCCATGGACTAGGGACGGGAGGATGGTTTGGGGACGATTCAAGCACATTATATTTATTATGTACTTTATTATTATTATGACATTATAATATATAGTGACATAATTAGACAATTCACCATAATGTAGAGTCAGTGAGAGCCCTGAGCTTGTTTTCCTGCAACTGATGGTCCAGTCTCAGGCTGACAGTGACAGATCATCAGGCATTAGATTCTCATAAGGAGCTTGCAGCCTAGATCCCTTACATGTGCAGTTCACGATAGGATTTGTGCTCCTATGAGAATCAAATGCTGCTGCTGATCTGGCAGGAGGCGGGGCTTAGGCAGTAATGTGAGCGATGGGGAGCGGCTGTAAATACAAACAAAGCTTCCCTCGCTCACCCGCAGCTCGCCTTCTGCTGTCCAGCCCAGTTCCTAACAGGCCACAGACCAATTCCAGCCTGTGGCCCCAGGGTGGGGAACCTCTGCTCCAAAGCCAGCCAGTCACTTTTACATATTTTCCACATACTCATCACCAACATGCAGATGCTTCCAACATTCCAATCTTCTCAGTCTAACGCTTTCAGCAATAAACCAGTTACAACATCATCTTACAAAAGCATTCTCACAAAAATCCATTAAATTTATTACATTTAAATATTTAGTTATTGTTACTAGTCAACTGAAAACAATACAAAATTACTTTCTTAGACATTTCCAATGGCATTATTATGATTCCCAAGCTCACTAGTCATTTTTCTAAACTATCACCCCAATTATTTTCAAAGCTTCCTTCCAGGGGCAAATTGATCCTTACAAGAGACTTTTCACCATTCTCCCCAGCATCCTCATGAAGCCATATTGAAATATGGACCATCTGGTATCCTCTTTCTGTCCACTGTCAGATCACCTGTGGTGCCCTGGGCAGATACCTCCACTGATAACTTGTAACCTTGTAATCTGATAGGATCTCTGCCCATCCACATAAAGGGTTTGATGACCTAGAACCACTGCTAAGATCACAGTCAGTGGTCCGCCGTTGATCTTTTACTACTACATCACACAGAAAAGAAACTCTCTGTCCCTTGGCTCAGGGATGGGTGCTCCAGGCCAACACTATAACCATCTAAGGCCATAATTCTTTGAGTATAAACCGCTTTAAAGGAGTCCTTTACCCCCAAGAGACCCCCTCAGGGCTAGGGGAGCTGGATGCACAAAAGGTTTCTAACTGCACCCCAGGGGGTCCTAAGGAACTACCCCTCCCCCAACCTATGTATCTGGAGGTTAAGGGTAGAGGGATCCCTTTCTCTCTTCTCAGCCTGAGCTGGATCCCATTTCCTATCTCAGGATCTGACATTCTTTGGGAGAGGGAAGACCTGCTTCTTGCTATATAAACATCAGTTGCTTTTAGGCAATATCAAGCCAGAAAACAAAGTGACAAAAAGTGTAAGCTGCCTCTCCTTGTTTAAAGAGAGAGAGTCAACCACTAACCTGCAAATTTGCAACTGTAAGGTAAGGTGGGATTAACTCAGCCAGAAGGCAGGCGGCAAAAATAACTACTGAACCTGGCTTGTTCTTTTAGAAAACAAGTAAATAAAAATGTAGGTGGTTTTCAGTCTTTTGGATTATGTGCTAATTATCATAGTTGTTAAAAGTTGTTAAAAAGGGGAAAACCTCTTGGGTACAGTTTCCTACCAGAGGGTGAGATGATATGAGATGTGGGGGAAGGAGCCCTCCCCAGGAGAAGCATGCATCTGAATATTGGCTAAAAGGTCAAGAAGAAAAACCAATGTTAAGAAATGACTTTGCGAAGGAGTCGGTGCAATTAAATGTTAATATTGTACTCTTCGTTCCTGCCCTAAGAACCTGTTCTAAGCCTTTTCTATCCACTTGCTTTAAAACCTTTGCTCAGCTCCTTTAAGTTTAGCACAGCAACATTTTTTTAGAGACAACACTTTAGGGGTAGGGGAGACTGATGCTAACAGATTTTTATGGTGGCTTATTTCTGGTGCAAGCTCTTAAAATCACCTAAGGCTATTTTTCTTTAGAACACTACCAGGATGAATGATGGGTATTTAATTATTTACAAAGCACTTTCCCATTGCTTTTTATTTTTCTTCACAGTCCCCTCATATTGATAGCTTCATATGGGATAATGTATGGGGAAGATTTTAAAGTACATAAAGTCAGATGATATTACCACATCATTATATTATTAGTATACTTCTTTTCCATATCACGGTTATAGCTATTAATCTTTCCAGGGAGCAATATGACTCAAACTATAAAGAAGATTTGCTCCATACCCAAAAAACCCCTAAGAAATGGCTCATCTTCCTAACACTGCTCTCTGAAAGCACGGTCTAGGACATAAGACCGAAGGATCTCATAGGATTCCCACTGTCGCTGAGGGTGTTTGTGCATACACATATGTGGGCACAGCCACACCTTCATCAACTCGTAGTCTTGAGAGAAACAGGGAAGAGGGTCTGGAAGGTTTTGCCGTTACAGGAATCTCTTTGCTGTTTGCTGGGTTACCACTCATGGCCAGTTGGAAACTTCATCAGTAATGTCTTTGACAGTCACTGACCAGCTCATTCCCCGTAGACTGCGTTTTTCGCAGAAATCATCTCTCTCTGCTGTCACCTGTTCCACCGATCCATGCAGCTACTAATTGAGCTAATGAGCAACTGACAACTTGTTCTCTCTGAGGTGACAGTCTCACCATTCGCCAGGTGGCCTGAGCTTCATGGTCTGTGGCTCCCTGCCACAGCACACAGGGTAGCCTCGTGGGGGCGGTGACTGACAGTTAAGCTGTTACAGTGCCCCAGGCTGCGTGTTTGAATATTTCACAGCCTTTGCTTAGTGGGACTCAGTCTATAAAGACAGGCAGGCTGGGCATGGTGGGTCATGCCTGTAATCCCGGCACTTTGGGAGGCAGAGGTGGGTGGATCACTTGAGGCCAAGAGTTCGAGACCAGCCTGGCCAACATGGTGAAACCCTGTCTCTACTAGAAATACAAAATTTAGCCAGGCATGGTGGTGCACGCCTGTAGTCCCAGCTACTCAGAAGGTGAGGCAAGAGAAGTGTTTGGACCTGGGAGGGAGAGGTTGCAGTAAGGCGAGATCACCCCACTGTGCTCCAGCCTGGACAACATAGCGAGACTCCATCTAAAAAAAAAAAAAAGGCAGTCTGAACTTTCTCATGCCTTCTATGTCACTGAGTACGTTCAAGGCCATGCAGGAGACCCTTGCCTGTTGTTCTCCAAGGCCTGTGGGGCCTCCCGTTGACTGCAGTGCCTTCTGGAGCCATGGAGCCAGAAAAGGAGCTTTTACTACCTGAGAAAATGACACCAACCCCTAACCCCAATCAGTGACAGGGGTGGGATAGGCAGGGAGGCTGGGAGGTTTCTTTCCTCATGCAGCCCAGTGAGAGAGAGAACTTCTCCAATCCAGCAGGTGCCATGCAAGGGACAAAAAGGAGGGACAGTGACTTGGGCGGGGACAGCACAGCAGGGGCATTTCCTTCCTTCACCGGAGGGATGCCAGATATCTTTGTGCTCATCAGTGTTCACATCTTCTCTCTGGGTCTCTGTGTTTGAGATGACATCAGGAGTAGACAGCATGGGTCCTCAAGGCTAACTCGGCCTCCCGCGTTCCAGGAGACGGGTAGTAAGCTCTCACACCACCCTCCGTGGCTGGGACCCCGCTGCTAGCCCCGATGGCATCTTTTCGTGTATTAGAAAAGGCTGTCCTTCTCCAAGGCTGTAGACTGTCATCTATTGGAAAGTTGTTTTGGTAAATACGCACAATACAGTGACTAGGATGTGAATGGCGCCTTGAGGATTGTGCAGTGTGGTTGGAGCAGGTGGAGGAGGGGACAATCATGAGGCCTGGCTTTGGTGACTTAGGTCGAGGCCAGGCCAGGCCAGGTTGCATAGTCCTGCAGAGCTACCGTAGGGGCCATGGTGGTCACGATATCACCTGGGGCCCAGAATAGGTAACAGAGACGGTGACCTCGAGAGGGTTTGGTGCGCAGGGGTCTGACAGTGGCTGGGCTCAGGACTTGGCCACAGTGTCACAGGCTTCTCTGAGGCTGTCAGCACATCGGTAGAGGAGGAAGGAAGCTGCCTTGCATGAGAGGGAGAGCACAGGTGGGGCTGACTTTTGGGGAGCAGCAGCTAGAAATGTGGATTCTGCAGTGCAAGCGGGGATAGCTTGTTCACTGCCCCACGACCCCGCTGAGATCAGAAGGTCCCTGTGGGGGTGGGGGTGAGGGTGAGGGTGAGGGAAGGCTAGGGGTCTTGCAAGTCTGCAGGTTGGGCCTTAAGCAAGAGAAAGGCTGTTTGGTTTCTACTGCTGTGGTCAGGTGTATCCTCAGGACAGGCTAATGCCTGGGACGCCCTTCACTGCTCGTCATCATGGCTAAGCTAAAAGAGCTTCACTGCTTTTCTCCCCCTGGTCCAGGACTCTGCTACTCCCCATCTGGTCCTCTGTCCTCTGCCAGCACTGCCATACTGATGTAAACAGAGGAAAGACTGGCAAGAAAATAAGATTCAAGAGACCACTGTTCTCCAGACCCTTCCAAAGGGGGAAGGGGAGGGAATGGTAGTTGCTGAGCTCTCCATGTTCAAGCCTGGAGTGCTGAGCTCTACTCACCTTGTAGTATCAGTTTCTATTTCTTGAACACTCTCTATGAGCCAGGTCTTTTATATTTCTTTACTTTTAATCCTCATGACAACCTTATAAAGTGGTTCACACAATAAGAAGAATGTTCCCCCAAAGTATCTACATTTTGATCCCCAGCACCTGTGAATATGTTACCTTTCATGACAGAAGGGACTTTGCTTTGCAGATAAAATTAAGGTTGCTAATTGCCTGACCTTCCTTGAGATAAGAGTTCCTGGATTATCCAGATGGGCCCGCAGTCATCACAAGTGCTCTTACAGATGAAAGTGCGAGGCGGGAGAGTCAGGGCCAGACAAAGAACCATGACCACAGAGGCAGAGTGATGTGTGATGAGAAAGATTCCACCTGCCACGGCTGGCTTCGAAGATGGAACGGGAGGCTATTAGCCAAGGAGTGTGGGCAGCCTCTGGAAGCCGGAGAAAGCAAGGAAATACAGAAGGAACATAGCCCTACCATTATCTTGAATTTTTCCCAGAGGGACCCATTTTGGACTTTTGACTTCTGAAACTGTGAGACAATACATTTGTTTCTTTTAAGTCAATGAGCTGGCGGTACTTTCTTAGAGCATCAATAAGGAACTAATATAATAGGTATCCTCATCTCCATTTTATAGTCAAGAAAGCCAAAACTTGTAAATGTTTGGTAAGCCAGGATTCAAGTCTATTTGCCTGTAACTCCAAAGCCCATGCTTTCCCCTACACTCTATTGCTGGCTCTTTTAAATTTTTATAACTATGTCCTTACTGAAATCATCAAATATTTAATTGCACAACAACTACTTTAGAAAGAATCACTAATGGCTTACTTCTAACTATCTCTGCTTGGCACAAGTAATTTGTTGATAGAAAAGAAAGTATCAGTTAAGTTTGGCCTGGAGAGTTATGAACAGAAAACCAGAATATCCCAATTTCCCTGCAGGAGCACTTTAAAGAGACTAATAAAACCATCCCTCTTTAGCTTGTTATTCATTTGGTTAAATTTATAAATTAGCCTGTGTGCTTTTAAAAAGCATTGGTCATTAAAACCAATCTGTTTTAATCATCAGGGAAAACTGTCTTAATCACCAGGGAAATATAAATTAAGATCATAGTGAAATAGCACTCCACACCCAATAGAAGAGGCACAATTAAAAAGACTGGGAAAACAAATGTTAGTGAGGATGTGGAGAAACTGGACTCTCCTAAATTATTGGTGGGATGTGAAAGAGCACAGCTACTTTGAAAAACTGCTTGGCAGTTTTTTGTAAAATTAAATATGCACCTACCCTAATACCAAGAAATTTCATAGATATTTATGTATGATAAATGGAATAGAGGTCCATAAAAAGATTTACACA
>NW_016107360.1:9379421-9384651 GCF_001604975.1 Cebus imitator | reverse complement strand
AATATATTACTGATAAATGCAAAAACATGGATGAATCTTAAAATCATGTTGAGTGAAAGAAAGCCAGGCTCGGTGGACTGTATACTGTATGATTCCATTTATATGAAGTTCTACATGGGGACAAAAACCTTTCATGGTAGAAAGCAGGACAGTTATTGCCTCTGGTTAGGTGGAGGAATGGGGAATGACTGCTGGGGTGTCATGGGGGAACTCTCTGGGGTGATGGAAATATTCTATATCTCAATTAAGGTGGTAGTTACATAGGTGTATACATTTGTGAAGACTCATTAACCAGTTTGCTTAAAATCTCTGAACATAATTTATATCTCAAGTTCTGAAAAAAGGATCAGGAATGGAAACAAAACAGTAGCAACATTGAGGTCCTTCAAATAATCGGCATGTGTCAAATTAGGACTTGTATAAGGCAGGGGAGTGGAGTGGTGGAAGAGAGCACCAGGCAGGAACCAGAGGCTTTCTGGGGCCTCAGTTCCTTCACTGCCTTGGAGATACATATGACTTTGCAGGGTTCGCCTCACCTCTCTGGGTCTCGTGGTGCTCAGCTGCAAAATAAATGAGCTGCATTAGATTTCCTTCTGGCTCTAAAACTCCATTATCTACTATTTTAAGTGGTAAATCAAATGACTTGAAAAGTTTCTAGTTGATACAGCACTGCTTTTCCAACATGCTCTGATTCTAATCTATGATTCAATTGATACTGGATCCCCAGTTAGCAGCATAATTCTCAGAGATTGCATTTTTCTATGGGAAACTTGGATCCACTTTATCAGATAGTTTCCAGGAATACATCTTAGAGAAGAGCAAATGTGGGCTGCATGCATTCAGATTATGGGCATTTTCCATATTCAGATAGAGCAGATACGTGCATATTCATGGAGTTATGAAAGTTACTGAGAACATACACTTTAAAAAGCTTTGGGCGAAAAGGTAATATACTTCAGTAAAAATACCACTGGAAGTATAGACTTTGTGACCTCGGACAAGCCACTTATGTGTTCAGATGACATAGCAGTCTCCTCACTGTCTGCTTCCCCAGGGTTGTTTAAAGATGAAATGAGGTCTTGTAAAATAGGTGAACACGTTTCACCTTGCAAAATGTTGTGCAAATATAAAGTGATTTGTTTTCAATGTGATTGGGGAGGGGTGGAGCGGGTATCTGTGAGGACTGTTCTACAAACGAGGTCTGGTCAGTTCCAATCATTAGGAAGAAAACAATCCCTTCTACAAAGTTGGTGGCTCAGATGTAGGAGACAATAAGAGCGAGGCTGGCTTTTTGGACAGAAAGGTAATAATATTTTAGAAGGATTTCCTAGGTTGTACTGAACTCATCCAGATTTCTGCTGCTTCTTGTGGTCTCTCAGCTCTTCCCCATACATTGTTCCTGCCCCACCTCATCTGCAAGATGACTGACCTTTAGTTTACCAAACCAGACTGAAAACAACTTATGAGAACCAAATGTCCATGACTAGGGGTAGGGGAGGAGCCATGGAGGGTGCCTGGGGAAACTGATTGCATAAGACTGTGGAGGCTGCCCAGTGTGGAGCCTGGGGGTGGATGGTGCATTCAGCGAGAGAAAGAATCCAAAGAAAGCTTTATGGCAGATGGGGGAGTGTACATTGGAGGAAGCAGAGCCCAGGAGAAGGAGGCATGGGGAATGGCTCTCTTCCAAAGAGTACAAACTCTCTGAAAGAACTGTGGCTAACCAATGGTGATGTTTCCCACTGCAACATTCCCAGGACCTAAAACAGCGTTAGCCATGCAGTTAGTGGTTGAATGAACTGAATGAATGGAAAGGAAACGAGGGTTACAGAGGCAGTATTAGCAGTGCCCACCTACCCCTTCTGTGCCCAGAGGAAGAGCATCCTGGCCGATCCATCTCTCTAGACTTGGAGGCTGGGACTGAGGAGTCAGAAGGTGATTGCCTAGATACCTAAACCATGCAAATCATGCAGCGTTAATATCCTTTTTTTTTTTAACATCCAAGCCTGAGAGGCATATTTGATCCTTTCTTTCCCTCTGCACCCAATCAAGGAGCCCCTTTAGCAGAACCCTCAAAATGTTTTTTGAACCTTTCTGTCTTCACTGTGGCTCATTAATGCAAACTCTGTCGTTTAACATCGGGACCACTGCAATAGCCTTCCATATATATAATTGCTCTTTAGGTTCTAGGGTATATGTGAATAACATGCAGCATTGTTGCATAGGTGCATACATGGCAATGTGGTTTGCTACCTCCATCCCCATCACCTATATTTGGCATTTCTCCCCATATTATCTCTCCCCAACTCCCTACTCCCCACTGTCCCTTCCCTAGTCCCCACCAACAGACTTCAGTGTGTGATGCTCCCCTCCCTGTGTCCCTGTGTTCTCATTGTTCAACACCCACCTATGATTGAGAACATGTGGTGTTTGATTTTCTGTTCTTGTGTCAGTTTGCTGAGAATGATGGTTTCTGGGTTCATCCATGTCCCTACAAAGGACATGAACTCATCGGTTTTGATGGCTGTATAGTATTCCATGGTATATATGTGCCACATTTTTCCTGTCCAGTCTATCATTGATGAGCATTTTGGTTGGTTCCAAGTCTTTGCTATTATAAACAGTGCTGCAGTGAACGTATGTGTGAAGGTGTCCTCATAATAGAACGATTTATAATCCTTTGGATATATATCCAGTAATGGGATGCCTGGATCAAACGGAATTTCTATTTCTAGGTCCTTGAGGAATCGCCACACTGTCTTCCACAACGGTTGACCTAATTTCCACTCCCACCAACAGTGTAAAAGTGTTCTGTTTTCTCCAGCATCCTCTCCAGCATCTATTGTCTCCTGATTTTTTAATGATCGCCATTCTAACTAGCGTGAGATGGTATCTCAATGTAGTTTTGATTTGCATTTCTATAATGACCAGTGGTGATGAGCATTTTTTTCATCTGTTTATTGACTTCCTATATGTCTTCTTTCGAAAAGTGTCTGTTCATATCCTTCACCCACTTTTGAATGGGTTTGTTTGTTTTTTTTTTCTTGTAAATCTGTTTTAGCTCTTTGTAGATTCTGGATATAAGTCCTTTGTTAGATGGGTAGATTGCAAAATTTTTTCCCATTCTGTTGGTTGCCAGTTCACTCTAATGATTGTTTCTTTTGCTGTGTGGAAGCCCTGGAGTTTAATTAGATCTCATTTGTCTATTTTGGCTTTTGTTGCCAATGCTTTTGGTATTTTAGTCATGAAGTCCTTGCCTATGCCTTTGTCCTGAATGGTTTTGCCTAGGTTATCTTCTAGGGTTTTTATGGTGTTAGGTCTTATGTTTGTCTTTAATTCATCTGGAGTTAGTTTTAGTGTAAGGTGTCAGGAAGGGGTCCAGTTTCTGCTTTCTGCACATGGCTAGCCAGTTTTTCCAACACCATTTATTAAATAGGGAATCCTTTCCCCACTGCTTGTTTTTGTCAGGTTTGTCAAAGATCAGATGGTTGTAGATGTGTGGCATTGCCTCCGAGGTCTCTGTTCTGTTCCATTGGTCTATGTCTCTGTTTTGATACCAGTACCATGCTGTTTTGATTACTGCAGCCTTGTAGTATAGTTTGAAGTCAGGTAGCGTGATGCCTCCAGCTTTGTTCTTTTTGCTTAGAATTGCCTTGGCTATGTGAGCTCTCTTTTGGTTCCATATGAAGTTTAAGGTGTGTTTTTCCAGTTCTGTGATGAAGGTCATTGGTAGCTTGATGGGGATAGCATTGAATCTATAAATTACTTTGGGCAGTATGGTCATTTTCATGATATTAATTCTTCCTAACCATGAGCATGGAATGTTTCTCCATCTGTTTGTGTCCTCTGTTATTTCATTGAGCAGTGGTTTGTAGTTCTTCTTGAAGAGAACGTCCTTTACATCCTTGGTTAGTTGTATTCCTAGGTATTTTATTCCCTTTATAGCAATTGTTCATTCTTGATTTGGCTCTGTTTAAGTCTGTTATTGGTGTATAGGAATGCTTGTGATTTTTGCACATTGATTTTGTATCCTGAGACGTTGCTGAAGTTGCTTATCAGTTTCAGGAGTTTCTGGGCTGAGACTATGGGGTCTTCTAAGTATACAATCATGTCATCTGTAAATAGAGACAATTTGACTTTCTTTTTTCCTAACTGAATACGTTTTATTTCTTTTTTTTGCTCTGGCTAGAACCACCAATACTATATTGAATAGCAGTGGTGAGAGAGGGCATCCTTGTCTAGTGCCAGATTTCAAAGGGAATGCTTCCATTTTTTGCCCATTCAGTATGATATTGGCTGTGGGTTTGTCATAAATAGCTTTTATTATTTTGAGATACGTTCCGTCAATACCTAGTTTATTGAGAGTTTTTAGCATAAAGGGCTGCTGAATTTTGTCGAAGGCCTTCTCTGCATCTATTGATATAATCATGTGGTTTTTGTCTTTGGTTCTGTTTATGCGGTGAATTATGTTTATAGACTTGTGTATGTTGGACCTGCCTTGCACCGCAAGGGTGAAGCCTACTTGATCGTGATGGATAAGCTTTTTGATGTGCTGTTGCAATCCATTTGCCAGTATTCTATTGAAGATTTTTGCATCAATGTTCATCTTGGATACCGGCCTGAAGCTTTCTTTTCTTGTTGAGTCTCTGTCGGGTTTTGGTAGCAGGATGATGTTGGTCTCATAAAATGCTTTGAGAAGGATTCCCTCTTTTTGGATTGTTTGGAATAGTTTCAAGAAGAGTGGTACCAGCTCCTCTTTTTATGTCTAGTAGAATTCGGCTGTGAAGCCATCTGGACCTGGGCTTTTTTTGGTTGGTAGGCTATTAATTGCTGCCTCAACTTCAGCCCTTGTTATTGGTCTCTTCAGGGTTTCAACTTCTTCCTGGTTTAGGCTTGGGATGGTGCAAATGTCCAGGAATTTATCCATTTATTCCATGCTTACTGGTTTATGTGCATAGAGTTGTTTGTAGTAATCCCTGATGGTGGTTTGTATTTCTGTGGAATCTGTGGTGATATCCCCTTTATCGTTTTTTATTGCATCTATTTGATTCTTCTCTCTTTTCTTTTTTATTAATCTGGCTAGTGGTCTGTCTGTTTTGTTGATCTTTTAAAAAAACCAGCTCCTGGAGATATTGATTTTTTGAAGGGTTTTTTTGTGTCTCTATTTCCTTCAGTTCTGCTCTGGTCTTGGTTATTTCTTGTCTTCTGCTAGCTTTTGAGGTTTTTTTTTTTT
>NW_016107360.1:9372759-9378156 GCF_001604975.1 Cebus imitator | reverse complement strand
TTTTTGCTTTCCATTTGCTTGGTAAATCTTCCTCCATCCCTTTATTTTGAGCCTATGTGTGTCCTTGCATGTGAGATGGGTTTCCTGGATACAGCACACTGATGGTTTTTGACTTTTTATCCAATTTGCCAGTCTGTGTCTTTTGATTGGGGCATTTAGCTCATTTACATTTAACGTTAATATTGTTACATATGAATTTGATCCTGCCATTTTGATGCTAACTGGTTGTTTTGCCCCTTAATTGATGCAGTTTCTTCATTGCGTCGATGCTCTTTACCATTTGGTATGTTTTTGCAGTGGCTGGTACTGGTTGTTCATTTCTATGTTCAGTGCTTCTTTCAGGAGCTCTTGTAAAGCAGACCTGGTGGTGGTAAAATCAGTGAGCAATTACTTGTTCATAAAGGATTTTATTTCTCTTTCACTTCTGAAGCTTGGTTTGGCTGGATGTGAACTTCTGGGTTGAATGTTCTTTTCTTTAAGGATGTTGAATATTGGCCACCTCTCTCTTCTGGCTTGTAGGGTTTCTGCTGAGAGATCTGCTGTAAGTCTGATGGGCTTCCCTTTGTGGGTAACCCGACCTTTCTCTCTGGCTGCCTTTAGCATTTTTTCCTTCATTTCAACCCTGATGAATCTGATGATTACATGCCTTGGGGTTGCTCATCTTGAGGAATATCTTTGTGGTATTCTCTGTATTTCCTGGACTTGAATATTGGCCTGGCTTGCTAGATTCAGGAAGTTCTCCTGGATAATATCCTAAAGAGAGTTTTCCAGCTTGAATTCATTCTCTCTATCACATTCAGGTACACCTATCAAACATAGATTAGGTCTTTTCATATAATCTCATATTTCTTGAAGGCTTAGTTTATTTCTTTTTACTCTTTTTTCTCTAATCTTGCCTTTTGTTTTATTTCATTGAGTTGATCTTCAGGCTCTGATATCCTTCTGCTTGGTCGATTCGGCTATTGAAACTTGTGTATGCTTCACAAAGTTCTCATGTTATGGTTTTCAGCTCTATCAATTCATTTATATTCCTCTCTGAGCTGTTTATTCTCATTAGGATTTCGTGAATCCTTTTTTCAAGGTTCATAATTTCTTTGCATTGGGTTAGAACATGTTCTTTTAGCTCAGAGAAGTTTGTTATTACCCACCTTCTGAAGGCTGTTTCTGTCCATTCATCAGACTTATTCTCCATCCAGCCTCGTTCCCTTGCTGGTGAGGAGTTGTGATTCCTTGGAGGACTAGAGGCATTCTGGCTTTGGGTATATTCATCCTTTTTGCGCTGGTTTCTTCTCATCTTTGTGGATTTATCTACTTGTGGTCTTTGTAATTGGTGACTTTCAGATAGTGTCTCTGAGTGGATGTCCTTTGTGTTGATGATGAAGTTATTTCTGTTTCTTAGTTTTCCTTCTAACAGTTAGGCCCCTCTGCTGTAGGACTGCTGGAGGTCCACTCCAGACCCTGCTTGCCTGGGGATCACCTGCAGTGGCTGCAGAACAGTAAGGGTTGCTGCCAGTTTCTTCTTCTGTTATTCTTGTCCCAGAAGGATACCCACCAGATGTCAGCCTGAGCTCTCCTTTATGAGGTATCTCTTTGGATATATGGGAGATGGGGAGCTTCCTGAGGAGACAGTCTGTCCTTTATAGGAGCTCAAGTGCTGAGCTGTGAGCTCTGTTGTTCCATTAAGAGCTGCTGGGCAGGTACATTTAAGTCTGCTGCAGCGGAACTCATAACTGCCTTTTTTTCCCAGGTGCTCTGTCCCAGGAAGGTAGGGCTTCATTTATAAGTTCTTGTCATGCTGCTGCCTTTTTTCAGAGATGCCTGCCCAGCAAGGAGCTAGCATAGCTTCAGTCTGCCAGCAGAGGTGTTGCTGAGCTGCCATGGGCTCTGCCCAGCTGCTGTGTGAACTTCCTTGCAGTTTTGTTTATAGGGGTATAGTTAGAACTGCGTTAGTAACGGCGGTCTGCCTCAGTAATGGTGGATTGTCTCTGTAATGGCAGACAGCCTCAGTAATGGTGGACTGCCTTGGTAATGGTAGACACCCTTCCCCTCACAGAGCTGGACTGTCCTGGGTCCAGCTGTGCTTGCTGTGAAATTCTCAATCCAGAGTGTTTCAGTTTCCTTGTCTTTGTTGGTGTGGGACTGGCCAAGCGAGGTCACCTTGCTCCCTGTTTCAGCCCCCATTTTCTCAGCTGAATGGACGACTCTGTCTCCTAGGTGTTCCAGTCGCCAGTTGAAATGGCACCTGGATTTGTGTGAGTCTTTGTGTGGAGACCTGCTGTGCTGGCTGAAACAGCCATGCTGGAGACTCTTGGCACTTTTTCGCCTGGGAATCTCCTGGTCTGTGGGCAGTAAAAATTCATTTGGAAATGTGGTAATCACTCACCCTCTGCATTTTTGCTAGGAACTGCAATCCAGAGCTGTTCCTATTCAGCCATCTTGGATCCACCTCTCCTGCAATAGCCTTCTAACCAGTCTATCTGCTTCTAGGCTGCCCTCCCATTCTCTCTTTATGTATCATTTATATATATCTTATACAGTTATTGATCGACTTACCACCTATGCAACTTACGACCATTCGACTTTACGACCACAATCACTAGCCACAACTGCTCCGCATCTGGCAGAGCAAATGTCGCCCAACTGGGCATACGACAGTGCGGACCAGCTTCCGGCAGCACTACCATCTCCGTGTGCACCATTTCAACTGTACATATAGCCTACTCAACTTACGACCAAATCGTGTTACGACTGGTCTGCAGTCCCGACCGTGGTCGTAAGTGAGCACTAGCTGTATATCATTTATAGATATTTATATATCATTTAGACATCTATATAATTTACCTATATATTCATATATGTCATTTCTATAGTGACTCCTCTGCCCAAAATATCCAGTTACTTACAGTTACACGCAGAACAGTGTCCTAACTACAAGTGATAGCCCTGAGGTCCTGTGAGGTCTGACCTACATTTTTCTTCTCTATTTTGTCACCTACCACTCCCTACTTCTCTCACTTTCCCAAAACAACTCTCGTCTTCCCTCTTTCCTCGAACATGCTAAACTCTGCCTGCCTCAGGACCTTTGACCTGCTGTTTCCTCAGGCCCAGTTAATGTGGAATGATAAGCTTGTCCTAATCACTCAGGCAGCCTCTCCCCATGAACGTGCCTTGTCCTTGTCACCCAGTAGGCCCTGTCTCCTTATCTTACCTTATTTTCTTTATAGAACTTACTCTCTGTTTGAAGATAGTTTAAATTGTTGTTTACATATTTCTTGAATTCTTCTTCAGAGATTTGTAAATACTGTTGGCTGCTGAATTCCTTGTTTCCAAATGTTGTTTGATAGATAGTAAGCACTAAAAAAAAATTTCTGAATGAATGCCTGCTTACCAAGTGATGTGATTCAGCCAGAGGACAGGGATGTCTTGCTTCCCTAACAGGCTCCTGCCTCCCTAACGGTTCATTTTCTCATATAAATAAATATATGCATGCTTGAGTTTTTATACTTCAGTGTCTGTGAGTTTGGTTAATGTGAGTCTGTTCCTAAAAGATGGATTCCCATTTGGGCCACTAACAAATCAGGTATCTGAGCCTGCTCACCTTAAAGCCATATTCCACTGAGGACCGGCATCTTACGATGCCTTCCCTGGGTGAGCACATGAACTTCAGAGCCTTACCATGAATGTCCTGTGGGATTCTTTTTGGAAATTCTCAAGGAACTAGTAGAGAAGAGCTCCTGATGGGAAAATCTCTAAAAAGGAAGGAGAGGCTGTGTAAGTATTCAACAGCTCTTTCATCTTGAGCTTTTATACTTTGTGGAATCTTTCCATTCTGTCCCAACTGCCATCATCACAGGGTATTCTGCTTTTTCCTATTTTATCTTTGGCATGACTGAGACAAGTTTACACTTCTGAAGAACAAGTAAAAGGAAAACTCATTAGCTGTTGAGTGCTGGCTGCCAAGCACTAAGGACTTCACAAATATTATCTCACTTAAAGCAATATTTTTAAAAACTAAGGGAAATAGAATATAAACTAACTCAAATAGTCTGGTATTCAACATGAGGCAACATCTGTGAGCCAAATCAGGCTCACAGGAATCAGAGACCATACCCAGTAACCAGTATTATCAGTAACTTCAAGGATACAGGTAATTGTGGGGTACAGGTGAATCCTGGACGCCCTGGTCCATCAAAGCTACTCCCTGGTCCTTTCTTGCCAAATTAGGATGTGCTCTGGCCCAGATATAACACCTGAGGCCTCTAAGCAATGCATGTCATCACTAAAGCAAAGGAGCAACCTGGGTCATGAAACATCTTACTTTTTTTTTTTTTATGGTCATCTTATTTATCTATGTTTATTTATTTTAGTTTTTATTTTTATTTTTTGAGATGGAGTCTCACTCTCATGCCCAGGCTAAAGTGCAGTGGCATGATCTTGGTTCACTGCAACCTCTGCCTCCCATGTTTGGGTCAATTGATTCTCCTGCCTCAGCCTCCTGAGTAGCTGGGGTTATAGGCACCTGCCACCACACCCGGCTACTTTTTGTATTTTTAGTAGAGATGTGGTTTCATCATGTTGGCCAGGCTGGTCTTGAACTCGTGATCTCAAGTGATCTACCTACCTCAGCCTTCCAAAGTGCTAGGATTTATGTATGTATTTTTATTTCAATAGGTTTTCAGTGAATAGGTCATGTTTGGTTACATGGATAAGTTCTTCAGTGGTGATTTCTGAGATTTTGGTGAACCGATCACCCAAGCAGTGTACACTGGACCCAAGGTGTAGTCTTTTATCCCTCACCCCCTTTCATCCTTCCTCCCAGGTCACCAGAGTCCACTGTATCATTCTAATGCCTTTGCGTCCTCATAGCTTAGCTCCCAGTATGAGAAACATCTCATTTTATACTCATATTAATAGTTACATAGTTTATTTGGCATAGTTTATTTAGCTGTGCCCTATAAATTCATAGATTCTAGGTGTGTTTATTATAAGCCATCCTAGACTGACCAGGTACATTCTACTAAAATTTATTGTTTTGTTTTATTTTTAATAGATAAAAACTCTTTCACTAGGAAATACCACTAGTTACCTTTTGAGGAGGTCTGTATTAGTATGTTTACAAAGAGACTTGACCAGGTCAACTAACACACACACACATTCTCTCTCCCTTTCTTTCTAGTAGTTTGCCAGGAAAGTTAGCCAGCTACTCATTTTTTCTTCCTGCAAGGAATAGGTTTCTGACCCTAAGAATTCCACCGAAATCAATGCAGTCCTTGTTTTCTTGTGTCTCCAAAGCCTCTCATTTTAGATCAACTCAGCCTCTGTCCTGGAAGAGCAAGCATAAATTTATAAACATAAATTCTCCTTAGCCAGCTTCCCACTAAGTTAATGTTGGATTAT
>NW_016107360.1:9363457-9371915 GCF_001604975.1 Cebus imitator | reverse complement strand
CTCTCAGGGAACTCACAGTCCATTGGGAAATAAAATTGTGTCTATCCCAAATCCTCCAACGTATGGAGTCACCCCGCCTCCAGTATTTAAATAAAAATGACTTGTAAAAGAGGCAGTAAACATAGTTATCTTCCCAATGGTGTTCTAGAACCAATTTAAAACAATCATTTTGGTCTCCTAAACACACCAATAAATAAGTAACCGCAATGGGATATGTTCCGTGCTACAACATAAGAACAAATATAAACCACATAGGAAGTAAACAGTAAATTCTAACTGGGGTGTGGAAGAAGACTCAGGAGTGGCTGGCTAAGCTGGGTCTGATGAAGCACAAGGACTCTACCAAGTGGAGGAAGGGCATTTCAGGGAGTGGATTTGTATAAACACAAAATACAGGCACAAATAAGAGAATATTTAGGGACCTCTGATGGTTTCGTGTGACTAAAGCATTCAGTGAAAGGGTAAGTGAATAGTGGGGAGGAGAGTCTAATATAAAAAGGCAGCTGCTATCCTCAGCGTTTTCCAAACATAAGAGCTAGTCTGAGATAATTATCCTGAAGAACCCAGGAGTACCCCAGGCAGGGCCAATAGTATGGTTAGGCAAGTGAGGTGCTTACCTCTGGTGCAAAATTTAGCAGGGTGCTAAAAGCTTAGATGGCAAGATACATAATTTTTTTTTTCCCTGTGGGTAAAGCGGAACGTAATTATTTTAGTACAAAATTTTAAATAAAGACAGTATCAGTATTATGAAGTTTTCCTTTTGCCTTAGGGTCCAATATGGCTCAGCAAAGCACTGCTATATTTAAAATGTTGGCACTTGCTCATGATGAATTTTTTGTTCTAATTTTGATTTTTTAAAATATTGCATGAAAATATTCCTTATCTCGATGGCTGGGTTTTTTGGCACCCCTGTAAAAATCCTGCACCCAAGATGAGTGCCTTGCTTGTTGCACCCTAGTCCTGGCCTGATCCTGCCAAGCCTTGTGTGTTAGCAAGTGTGGAAGAACCGTGTGTCACCCTAGCAAAAAGACATAGGAAAAAAGGATAAAATTCACAGCACTGGTTGCTGATGGGATACAGAGAATTAGAGAAAAGGAGGAGTCAGTATGGCAGTTACTCAAAAAATCAAAAATAGATCTACCATACCATCCAGTAATTCCACTTCTAGGTGATATCCAAAAGAATTGAAAGTGGGGCTTTGAAAATATATTTGCACACCCATGTTCATTGAACATGGGTCACAGTAGCCAAGAGGTAGAAGCAACCCAACTGTCTATCAATAGAGGACTAGATAAATAAAATGTGAGGTATACATACAATGGAATATTATTCCGCCTTAGAAAGGGGACCCCGTCAAATGTGACAACGTGGATGAACCCTGAGGACACTATGTTAAGTGAAATAAGCCCGTCATCAAAAAACAAATCTTGTATGATTTCACTTATATGAGGTACTTAGAGTAGGCAAAATTTTAGAGACAGAAAGTCAAATTGTGGTATCAAGGGCTGAGAGAAGTGGGGAAGGGGAAGTTATTTAGTGTAGAGTTTGTATTTGGAAGATGAAAATGTTCTGGAGATCTGTTTCACCACAATGCGAATGCTCTTAACACTGCCAAACTGCATTTTAAAATGGTTGATAAAATAGCAACTCAAAGTATCGTAAAATGTAAAAAGATGGTTGAGATGGTCAATTTTATGTTATGTGTGGGTTTTGTTGTCATTCTGTTTTGTTTTGAGATGGAGTCTCTCTGTGTCACCCATGCTGGAGAGCAGTGGCACCATCTCAGCTCATTACAACCTCTGCCTTCTGGGTTCAAGTGATTCTCATGCCTCAGCCTCCCAAGTAGCTGGAATTACAGGCACACGACACCACGTCTGCTAATTTTTGTTTGTTTGTTTGTTTTTTGGTAGAGACGGGGTTTCGCTGTCTGGAACTTCTGATCTCAGATGATCTGCCCACCTCAGCCTCCCAAAGTGCTAGGATTACAGGCGTGAGCCACCACACTAGGCCTGTGTGTGGTTTTTAAAATTCTATCTTGCGTAACTAGACAGTATAATACCAAAGAAACTCCAGTATATCTGGAGGGAAGATTGTAGGCTTAGTTTTACACATGAGTTTGGGGTGTTGAGGGACTTCGAAGCAGAGATGGGGGGTGCAGTAATGCAGTGATTAAGAGCTTGGGCTCTGGAGCCAGCCTGCTGCAGTTCAGGCCTGGCTCAATCGCTGTCTGTGTGAGCTGGGCCTCATCTCCTTCTCTGTAAAATGGGGAAAATAAAAATACATACCTCAAGTATTGCTATGAGGATTAATGAAACCATCCATGTAAAGCATGTCATGTCATGCCTGGACCACAGTAAGTACTTAAGAACTTCAGCTATTGTTATAATTTTGTGTTTAATAAGCAGTAAGAGGTTGGAAAACAAATATAGATCTGGTATTTATTAAGTGCATTAAGATATGCCATTCAAGCAGCCAAGCAAAGTAAAATGCACCAGTAGTCCCAGCTGCTGCATGGGAAGCTGAGGCTAGGGGATCGCTTGAGCTCAGAAGTTTGAGGCTGTAGTGCACAATAATCTCCCCTGTGAACAGCCACGGCACTCCAACCTCAGCAGCATAGTGAGACCTTGTCTCCAAAACAAAGATGCACCAACTAAAATCAGTTTTGACTTTGTACATTTTCATGAGCTCAACTATCCCTGTCATAGTTTAAATACACAAATAGTATAAATACGTAGTTTGCATTTCTGTTTTTGGAAGTATTAGAAAATAACTGGAGGACACCCACATCTGGCTTTGTGGATACCCAATAGTCCAGAACAACTGACCTCTTTAACCATTATTCCCATTTGAAGGACAGATGGTAACTTTAGAACAGCTGCTTCTCCCACGTCTTCCCTCTGAGTTTCAGTTTCCAGGCAGAGGGACACAGAGCTTGTAACAAAGTTTGGGTCATAGTGTTTGATACCTCTTGGTTCCATTGAAAGATCAGGGGCCACCTTGGCTAAGGTTATTAATTTCCCTATTTCTGAAATAGTCTATGAAGACTTACCTAGAACTCATACATCAAAGTCAGCAGAAATATTCTTGGAATAGTAAATTAACAATATACCAACATATCGTTCATAAAACAATCTAACATATTTGTTACAAAATTACATAAATATAGTCATAAGAGGGTTGTTCTCTCATAAAGGTAGTCTTTCTTTCTTTCCCTTCCTTCCTTTTTTCCTTCCTTCCTTTCCCTCCTTCCCTCCCTCCCTCCCTCCCTCCCTTCTCTCTCTCTCTCTTTCTCTCTTTCTCTCTTTCTTTCTTTTTCTTTCTTTCAGACAGAGTCCCGCTCTGTCACCCAGGCTGGAGTACAGTGGCACAATCTTGACTTACTGCAACCTCTGCCTCCTGGGTTCAAGCAATTCTCCTGCCTCAGCCTCCAGAGTAGCTGGAATTACAGGTGTGCACCACAACATCTGGCTAATTTTTGTATTTTTAGCAGAGACAGGGTTTCGCCCATGTTGGTGAGGTTGGTCTCAAACTCCTGACCTCAAGTGATCTACCCACCTCAGCCTCCCAAAGTGCTGGGATTACAGGCGTGAGCCACCGCCCCTGCCCCATAGAGGTAGTCTTTCTAAAAATTTTTAATGATGTAGACAGTGAGAGCTAAGTTAGAAATTACAAATACAGAAAAGGAGAAGACCAGAATGAATCCTCTGGTGGTGTGTTGAAACCAGAGGTATCTTGATACAAACCCATAGTTTAAAATGCATACACACATATATAAAGCCATACACAGATATGTAGAGATGGAGAAATAAATGCAGATGTGTATATATACATGGGTTAGTACACGTGCTTGGATTTCCTATCTCTGCTGAGACAGTCTAGGGGCACTGACACTTCAGGAAGCAAAAAAGGATGAAGAATCAGTTACTGTCAAGGTTAAGAGCCTTATATAGTTCAATAATTCTTGAGGTCATCATGGTATCACTTCCATAACTGTTAAAGAAATAGTGACACTGAATCATAAGGAGAAGGTTAAAATGTAATCTGCCGTCACCATTTTCTGGTTAAGAAAGCATGCATACTTTGGGAAGCCAAGGCACGATGATCAATGGAGCCCAGGAATTTGAGACCAGCCTGGGTAACATGGTAAAACATATTTACAAGAAATACAAACATTAGCTGGGTGTGGTGGCTCATAACTGTGGTTCAAGCTACTTGGGATGCTGAGGTGGGAGGATTGCTTTAGCCCAGGAGATTGAAGCTTCAGTGAGCCATGATCACACCACTGCACTCCAGCCTGGGTGGCAGAGGGAGACCTGGTCTCAAAATCTAAACAAAAACAAAAACAAAAATAAATAAGAAAGCATGCAAAAGACTTTCATCAGAACTTAGCAACCAGGTCTTGGTTTCTCAATAGCCATTTTCCAATGTAAGGAGCCAGGGTTTCTTGGAGAAGTGGTAGATTCCAGGGTAGGAAAAATTCAAAATGAGCTTGGAACATTTTCTGATGCGAAAAAATCAGGAAGTGCTTGACAAAAAGATAGGGCTGGTCAAAAGAACACAAAAGCCAATGAGAGGGGACTCCCAGAAAGCAAAGATGGAACAATTTGAGGAACAAAGTAAATAATGATAGAACAGAGCATACTCAGTAAAATAAAAGAGTATCCATGAGTCCTTGCTAATGAACTAACTAGTTAATTGGTTAACTTTTAAAAGGAAGAGAAGGAATAATTCTTTCTTACAGAAGAATTCTAATTTAGAAATGAGGAAAAAATGAGGGAAATAGAAAATTACCAGTAGGCAAGTGATGACCACAATACTACAGTATCACTATTGCAAGCAAAAGCCATCAATCAATGCCGAAATCTGTGGGTGAATGCTTGAGGAAAAACAGTTTATAAAGCGTAGTCTGAAAGTAACTTACAAGATATTAGATTAGTGATGGAGAAAGCCAACCAACACCATCTGAACTAAGCAATCAAGGTGAACATCATCTGTCACAAGAGACACAGACATCATATGCCCCCAATACTGTACACTGAGAAGATTACAATATCACTTCCATGGTATTCCTCCCCAAAATAGCCTCAATCTAATTACTTTTAAACATCAGACAAACCCAAAAGATGGACACTGTATAAAATCACTGACCACTACTCTTCAAAAACATCAAGGTCATGAAAGCCAAGAAAACACTAAGGAACCATCAGATTGAAAAAGACTAAGGAGACATGAAAATCAAATGCAATGTGGGATCCTGGACTGGATCTTACAACAGGAATAAGACATTAGGAGGGTAAACAGGCAGAATTCAGATACTGTTACTGTGTACTGTTTTTGCAACATTTCTATATGCCTACACTTTGTTCAAAATAAAAAGTTTTAAAAATTCTTTTTTTTTTTTTTTGAGACAGGCTAACACATAGTTGCTCAACTATGCTCACTACAGGCTTGACCTCCCAGGCTCAAGCAATCCTCCCACCTCAGCCTCCTGAGTAGCTAACACTATAGGCGTACACTACTACACCAAGCTAATTTTTAAGTTTTTTTGTGGAGATGGGGTCTCACTACGTTGCCAGGGCTGGTCTTGAACTCCTGGGCTTAAGTGATCCTCCTATCTCAGCTTCCCAAAGTGCTGGGATTACAAGCATGAGAAAAATTCTGTTTTTGTTTGTTTGTTTGTTTGTTTGTTTTTTGACATGGAGTTTCGCTCTTGTTGCCCAGGCTGGAGTGCAATGGCACGATCTCGGCCCACCACAACCTCCGCCTATCAGGTTCCAGATATTCTCCTGCCTCAGCCTCCCAAGTAGCTGGGATTACAGCCATGTGCCACCATGCCCAGCTAATTTTGTATTTTTAGTAGAGACGGGGTTTCTCCATGTTGGTCAGGCTGGTCTCCAACTCCCTACCTCAGGTGATCCACCTACCTAGGCCTGCCAAAGTGCTGGGATTACAGGCATGAGCCATGGTGCCTGGCCAAGAAATTCTTAATAAATACAACTTTACTGGGGAAAACCCCACAATGTATTTCATTGTTCATGAATTAACTCCAAATGCACCCTAACATTTTGTTAAAATAGACATTTCTCAATATATAGTTTCAACCAGTATGTATATACTGGTGTTCACCTCCTCCTTGAATATAATTTCATTCATTCATTGAATAATTCATTCATTTAATTATTTGATTTTTAATATTTATTTTGAGAAGAAGACTCACTCTGCCACCCAGGCTGGAGGTCAGTGGTGCAATCTTGGCTCACTGCAATCTCTGCCCCCAGGTTGAAGCAATTCTCCTGCCTCAGCTTCCTGAGAGTTACTGTGATACAGACACATGCCACCATGCCTGGCTAATTTTTTTTTTTTTTTTTAAGTAGGGAAGGGGTTTCACCATGTTGATCAGGCTGGTCTCAAACTCCTGACCTCAGGTGATACGGCTGCCTCAGCCTCCCAAAGTGTTGGGATTACAGGCGTGAGTCATTGTGCCCAGCCTCATTCATTGAATAATTGAATAGTACTTTGTCCCTGCTCTTGAAAAATTTATAGAACTGTGAGGATAATAAACACAAAAAAAGAAATCAGTATAATATAAGCTTCATAACAGGTAGGTGAGCAAATGGCTGTGGGATATAGAGAAGCTACTGTCTTTCTCTTTTTAAAATGAATTCAGAGTCTAACATATTGCCATAATCTGCATAATTATGTATAAAGAGCATATACTCTTCCATAGTGTAATATACTGCAACTGACAGAGCTATTCTTTAACCAGAACAGAAGCATTGGGTTTTTGAGTTCTTCTCACTTTTGGGATACAAGAACATTTCCCCACATTGGACTTGGGGTCAGCAGCAAGATCAGTTAGAGGAGGTAGAAAGACTTTCCTTTGAAGACAGGGAAGATGCCTCACCACTTCCCATCTCTGCAACTGTACATTTGCTGTTGAGAGCCCATCAATTGCAATTTAAATCAATTCTCCTAAAAGAAGGTAAGTTATGGGATGAATAGAGCTCACTTAATGAGGGGTGAGGTCAATCAGATTCTCATCAAAGAGCTTAACTAATTTCATTTCTTAGATACAGCCTCCCCAGAGAACCGACTATCACACCACTTTTCATAATTGCAGGTAATTGAATATTCAGCACAATTCATTTCCCCAGCAAGGCTTCCCTGTCAATTCTGCCCCTAGGTAACTGTGGGGACTGGGGACCCTACTGAGTATTGCTGCTTTAAGCCTGCCATCTCACCCATCCCCCAGTGATGCCTCTCGCCCCAGTATTTTCAACCTCTTCCTCTCTTCTGGCTTCTTCGCTCATGCTGCCAACATGTAGTCATACCAGACCAATCTGGTTCAACTTTTATGTAACAAAAGGGTGAGTTGTTTTTCAGTTGCCATGGACTCTCCGGTTACATAACCTAAGTGTGCCCAGATGAACCAAGCATGCAACTGCAGGGGGAACCTAAGTGCTTGGACAGAGGAGGGGGACTGAATTAAGAAGCGAACACCACAAGGCAGGATTCAGGATCCAATCAGATCACACCTCATTACCCTATGCTTAGAGAATCTGCCTGGCCCCCAGCTTGGGGAGGCACTGTGTAGGGAAATATCCCAGGTGTTTTCCTTACTTGTTGCAAGCAACAGGATCCCCTTGCTAAATCCTCCTTTGTTGTGATCATTAGGTTGATACCCACCAAGTGACCTAACTCTCTCACTGTGTGGGTGACAAACATGTCCAGGTCTCTCTCCCTTACTTCCTGTAACCCATCTGAAGCTGACTCAGCTATCCTTGAACAAAAGACAGATGGCTAGGAGAACTAAAAACAATATTTGCTCTGCCCAAAGAAATAAACAAAGGTAGTAAATAAAAAGAAACAGTTCCTTTCTTAGACCCTTACCCACCTATCGCCACTTCCCTATCCATCTCCCACCCTTCTCCGTCTTTGGTGCTTAAAGTCATTGGGTCAAACACTGAACCCATAGTTTATCTCCACACTTGTGAGCAAACACACAACCCTCCCAAACCACAGTTTCCTTCTCTTCCATCATCTTGGTTGGTGGCTCCTCTAACACCCAAGTTACCCAAGCCAAACCCTGTATGTGGTCCTAGACACTTGCCTATCTCTTTATTCTTAGATCTCAGCAGTCATCAATTTCCACTAGTTCCACCACCTTAAGTCCTTCCAAATTCATTCTTTACCACTGACTCCCAATCCCTACTGCCATTGCCTAGACTCAGGCTTCCTCGTTTTTGCCCAGACTATTGAGACAGTTGTTCCTCTGCTCTCCCTGCCCTCTGTCTCACCTGGCCTTTCATCTGTCCTCCACATGCTGTCCAGGTACAGCTGCCTCCCTATGCCCTGGAATGAAACATTTCAAGTTTCTCTTATCTTAGTGTGGCCTGCATAGCATTTCTTAATCTGGCCCTCCTTCAGTTCAAATCTTTTTTTTTTTTTTTTTTTTTTT
>NW_016107360.1:9348976-9363397 GCF_001604975.1 Cebus imitator | reverse complement strand
GTAGCTGGGATTACAGGTGCCCACCACCATGCCTGGATAATATTTGTATTTTTAGTGGAGACAGGGTTTCACCATGTTGGTCAGGCCAATCTCAAAATTCTGGCCTTGTCATTTGCCCATCTCAGCCTCCCAAAGTGCTGGTATTACAGGCATGAGCCACCATGCCAGGCCCAAATGTTCATTTTCTACCTTCATAAGAAATTGTATTGAAGGCCTCCCTCATGCTAGAATGTATAATACTGAGAGAGGCAGGAGGCAGACAAATGCCTAGGCAGATAGGGGCAGGTTCCTGGTGAAACCCAACCTTCAAGCCAGAAACTGTCCCAGGTAAGTCCTTGGTCCGGATTGAGAACCTGCCTTCCCATTTGGCCCACTTTCCTCTGATTGCCTCCAACCCTTCACCTATTTTACATATACCTACCCTTTCCTAATTGGTTTCCTCTACTGCCATGCTCACCTTTGAGTGGTGTCTTCTCTTTGATCTTTTTTGAATATTCACAAACCAATCAGCACATACTCCCTATTCTGAGATCATATAAAGCCCCAGGCTCAGCCATATTGGGAGAACTTTCCTGTCTTTGGGTAGAAGAATCACCCCCTCCCCGACCCTTGGATCCCCATATTTTGCTGAGAGCTTTCCTTTCACTTAATAAATTCTACTCCACTCATTCTTTGATGTCCATGTGCCTAATTCTTCCTGGTCGTGAGACAAGAACCTGAACCTAGCTTAGCTAAGGAGCAAAAATCCTTCATCAATTCTATGTATTTTATATGAGTTATTTGATTTACTATTCACAAAAGTCCTTTAGTGATGGTATTATTTTCTCATCCCTTCTCCCCTGTCCTTATAGAAAGATAATTTTTTTAAAGTGAGGTCAAAAATTGCATTCAATTATTTCCAAAGGCTTGTGAGAAAAAAATAAAATGTGAAAAGAATTTTGTTTAAATTTACACAGATTATAAGCAGTAATACTGAGACTTGAACCCAGGTGTTCTGGCATCAAGGTCTGCTTTTGGCCACAAGCACCCAATCTCCCAAGCTCCCAACCTGAACATGCACACACTAGCAAACCTGAATGGCCATGGTTTGCATATGCAAAATAAAGTATTTTCTAACTTTGCATGTGCTGTTTTCTCTCTTGGAATACACTTCTTTCACTTGTTTTCCTGATGAACTCCTATTTAGCTTTCGAAACCCTGCTCACATGAATGTAACTTCTTCTATGAAGATTTTATGATGTCCCCCTTCTCTGTAGATCATTATCCATTTTTGTTTTTGTTACACCTGTTTCCTTACATAGATATATAATGCTGAAATTGTTTACTTTTCTTTCTCATCATTTGGTTAAGTCATGTTAACAGTCTTATTTGTCTTATTTCCCAGCAACTGGCAAAAAGGCTGCCACACAAAAGGTACATTTTTAAAACTGTTTTTAACTGAAAGGATCAGTTTCTATGCAGATTTTAGTACCTTTGGGTTTTTTGGCCTTCCTCCAAAAAGTAATGTGACAATTTAAAAATCAATTATATATAATAGCCCAAAGGTGTAAACAATACAAATGTCTGTCAATGGATGAGTAGATAAACAAATTGTGGTATATACAAATAATAGATTATTATTCACCTTTAAAAAAGAATAAAATACATGTTACAACATGGATATACCTTGAGAACATTGTGTCAAGTGAAATAAGCCAGACACAGAGGACAAATACTGTATGATGACTCTCATATGAAGTACTTAGAATAGTCAAATTCAGAGACAGAAAGTCGAATGGTGATTGCTAGGGTCTTGGGGAAGGGAAGGATGGGGATTTAGTATTGAAGGGGCAGAGTTTCAGTTTGAGATGATAGGAAAATTCCGGAGCTGGATGGTGATGATGGCTACACAACACTGTGAATGTGCTGATGCTGCTGAACTGTACAACTTAAAATGGCTAAAATTTAAAATTTTTTGTTATTTATATTTTAACACAATTTTAAAAATGAACAACAACAACACAAACACACAAAAATTATCAAGGTTAACAAAAACAAGGAAAACTGTCACAGCCAAGAGGGGCCTAAGAGGCACAAGCACTGACCATAGTGTGGTATCCTGATGAGATCCTGGGACAGAAAAAAGTCATCAGGAAAAAACGGAAGATGGAAAAGTACAGATTTTAGTTAATAATAACGTATCCACGCTGGTTCACTCATGGTAACAAATGTACTAAAGTAAATATAAGGTTACTAATTAAGTAATGTTAGTATGGAGAATTGGATGTGAAATATGTAAGAACTCCCTGTACTATCTTCATTTTTCTGTAAATTTAAAACTGCCTAAAATTAAAAGTCTATTAAAATAAAAAAAAATCAATTAGATTGCCCCTTTATTAGGGTATTCCAGTCCAATTAATCAAGAGTATGTATTTTTTTAACAAATAAGAATTTGTATTTAAAAACCCAAATTGCAAATTGATTTTATACATTGTGATCAAGAAGAGATTTAGACATCTATCTACTCTGCTACCTTTAGCTAACTGACAATATTTCATGTAAAAGACATCATTTAAGTGGAAAATACGGAATGAGTGACTTTTATGACACATCATGAAGGAGGACTAGATGCACTGGCAGGGAGAAAGGACACTTCCAGAGAAGGGGAAGAGCACACTTGAAGGCTTGCATGTGAGGAGGAACTGGGTTGCTTGTGTGGGGGAGCTTAGTTGCATGTGTGGAGTAGCTTAGTTGCTTGTGTGGAGGAGCTCAGTGGCTTGTGTGGAGGAGCTTGGTTGGTCCCGGAAGTGGGGAGCAGCGCTTTCAGCTGTAGATTGGCATCTGTGGACTTTCAGTGGTAAGGATGGGTTTTGGCTCTTGGGTATGAGGCCTTGGGGGCCATGCTGAGGATTTGGATTCCATCCTAAAGACCTCTCTTATATGTCATGCATTTCCATCCTCTTCATCCCTGCTGCCTTTGTCACAGTCTGGCTCTTGCCTAGGGTATGACCACAGCTTGCTAATGGCTCTCTCCAACCCATTCTTGCTCTCCTCTGATCTATTGTCCACATTGCAGCCTGACAGATCCTTCAGAGCCCTTTCTTTAAATCTATAGCAAGCAACAGTGGTTGCCAGGGGCCAGGGACTAACTGCAAAGAAGCAAGAGGGAATTTCGGAGTGATGTGCTGTATCTTGGCTGTGGTGGCTACTCGTTGAGCCACACACTCAACAAAAGGGCATTGTAATATTTTAAAATTATACCTCTGTGAAGTTGACTTTAAAGCAACAGCCTTTGTCTTGGGAAGAAGGCCAGTACCCTTGAAGTGACACCACCCCCAGGCTCTGCATGACTGCCCCTTTCTCATACCCACTTCTGGCGGCACCCCCCCTCCGCCCCATTCAGCACTCTGCTCCAGCATCACCAGGTTTCTTTCTGTTGCAGGACTCCATGTGCCCTGCTTCTCATCAGGAACTGTGCCCACGTGGCTCTTTCTGGCCAGGATGCTCGTCTTCTCCCTGCGGCCCACTTCACCAGCTGAGTCCTGCTCATCCTGAAGGTTGCAGCTTAAATCTTAGATCTTGCAGGGGCCGTTCCTGGTTCCCCTGACGCCTGTTGCCCCCGACTCTCACTGCTGTGCAACACTGAGCACAGCTGTGAGCAGCTATTCAGCATCTCCCATGCTGTCTGGACAGTGTGCTTCATGAGGATGGCTTATTCACCAACTCTTCTTACTGCCTAGCCCAGTGCCTGACATGGTAAGGGATTAAACAATATTTGTTGAATGCATAAACCTATCTGAGGGTTTTAAATAGATTTAAGGGAGTTGATCTGTGCATGTGTGTGTGTGTGTTTAATAGAGGTTTTCAACTAAGCTGTCTGAAAATGGCTAGGGCAACTCTGTTTCTCATGATGACTGAGGGATGCCATTGCCATCTAGGAGTCCAAGGCCAGGCATGCTAGATGTGCCTCAAGCCTCAAGACAGCTTCCTTGAGAAATGCTGTTAGAAAAATCACGCTACCTGTGCTGGGGATACATTTGCGCAGGATGGAGAAAAAGGATTGGGAAATTGAAATCAGAGTGACTAGCTAGAAAACTATATTAGTCATCCAAAACCAGGAGTTTGGCTGGTGACCGGGGAGGAAGTCTGTTTTACAGGGATAAAATAAAAGCCGGATGGAAAGAGCCGAGGGGGAAATTAAGAAGTATTTAGGAAATAGAACCCACAAACCTGGTGATCAATGGACAAGAGAGTCACTCTTTGAGGAAAGAGAAGGGTTGTAAACATCAAGGTAGGAGAATGGGCAGATAGAAGATGTGTGACCTTAGGCAAGTTACTTACCCTCCATGTGTCTGGTTTCCTTCCTTGTAAAATGAGAGAATACCCACATCACACTGTAAGGACTACATGAATTGAGTTCATCAACATAAAGCACCTGGAGCACTGCCTGACACATAGTGAACACTAGATAAGCACTTGATAGTAATTGTTGTAGATATTGGAATAAATAGATACAGAGAAATAGCAAGAGATACATGAAGGGAGGGAGGGATGAAGAGATGGATAAATGGCTCCTGGATGTGGGAGATGAAGGCAGGAGCATGGTTCCCAGAATGTCTTTGCAAACGCAGTCACACATTTGAGTAAATCTAGCCACACTCTCCCCCTTCTCCTCCAGCTGGTGTCCAGGATAACAGGTGCTCTTTGTTTCATAGGACAGAGCCACGAAGACTAACCAACCCCAGACCACTGCCCCACATGAGGCAGACAGCAGGCAAAGGGCTGATGTGACAAGACTGTGCCACGACACCCCCTGCAGATGGCCCTGTAAGGCCCATTGCGCAGAACAGTCAGAAAGGGCTCTGGAGCCCTTGGTTCAGGGCACTCACAGGGGCTGCCAAACAGCTTCGTACTTCTCAACTCTCTCACCTTTCTTGCTCCCTAAACATTTTGTCACTTGCCCACGTTTTCCATTCTGCTGTAACATTTACCATCACCTGATAAACGTAGTAGTCCATGAATATTACCTAAAGCAACACTGACCTGGGAATCAGACCTGTGCTCCAGTGTGGACCACAAAGCTAGTTGTTAAGTCTTGAGCCGGTTATTTCATCTCTCTGGCTTCAGTATTTGCACTTGTAACCACACAGGGCAATGCCTTTTTGCATGCAGATTATGCCTGAAGTTCCGTGCAGCCCTAACATGCATGGGTCTTTGACTTAGCACCTGCAACAGGGGCAGTGTCTTCTCTCATTGTTCTTGTCCCTTAACCCAACTCTCCAACCCCACTCTCTCATCTTGTGTACCTCTGCCATTTCCTTGGCCTTAAATATTCTCCTCTTGTCTTTCTACTAATCTCCTAGACAGTTTTCAAGTTTCAGTCTGAGTCATTCCTTGGCTTCCTTGAGTTGAGGCGCTCACTCCTCTGTCCTCCCAGTGCACAGTGCACTGGGTGTGTACCTGAATGACGTTACCCTCATAGATTTCTTCACATTTCTATCTCCCCAAAAGGCTATAATGCCTTTAATGCAGGAATTACATTTGGTAAGTTTCAGAGCACAGAATGCCCTCTAACTGGTTTAAGCAGAAAGGGATATTAAATGGCTTGTAGCGTCATTGGGAGGGGAAAAGAAAGACTCAAGATGAAGCCTCTAGGAACCGCTCACAGAGCCACACTGCTGAACTGGGCCACTAAAGGAGAGCTGCTAAATCTTTTGGTATCAGGAAGTCTCCAGCTTGACAATATTCTCACCATTAGCGTAACAGGGAATTAAATCCCCTCTGCATATGTCTCACAGTCAAATTCTCAAAAGGAGCCAGAGTCTCTTTAGCTTCCTCGTTCCTGTATGGATAGTATTTCTTGCACCAGGCCACTCCCTTAATTTCCAACCAATTTAGAGACTCTTTGCTCTTGGGCTAAGTGCTAAGTGTATCCAAAGAGCTTCAGCCAAAGAAAGTCAAGTTCATCTGGTACAAACATGGTGAAGTGGCCATTGGGGATGAGAGTGTGGCCAACACATTTCCTCTTTCCTACTGTCAAGGAGATAATTTTCCCTTTATCAACAGTTCTTGGGTGGTGATTGGTGACAAATCAATCATCTGGCTGGATAGCAATTAAATTAAAATCTGCTCTTTTTTTTTTTTTTTTTTGAGACAGAGTCTCATTTTGTTGCCCAGGCTGGAGTGCAGTGGTGTGATTTTGGCTCACTGCAGTCTCCACCTCCCAGGTTCAGGTGATCCCCCTGCCCCAGCCTCCTCAGTAGCTGGGACTATAGGCGCGTGCCACTATGCCTGGCTAATTTTTGTATTTAGTAGAGACAGGGTTTTACAATGTTGGATGGTCTCGATCTCCTGACCTCGTGATCCACCTGCCTCGGCCTCCCAAAGTGCTGGGATTACAGGCGTGAGCCACCGTGCCCGGCCAAAATCTGCCCTTAACCCTACCAGTCTCTTCAGCGATTGCCTGACACTGACAACAACTGCTTTTAGAAAACAGGCCAGATCATAGAATCTTAGGACTATGTAAAAATTCAGGGGTCATAAAATCCAGTGCTTACCAAATACCACTTTGTAGCGTACAGAGAAAAAAAGGACAATGTAATGAGTTTTATTTTATCTAAATGAATTCAATGTAAACACCTGGCTTTATTCTGGGATTTAAAAAAATCCCAGAGGACATAAGTCCTCCTGTTTCTCCAGCGATATAGGGCTTTTGTTTGTTTAGGCTTTTCTTGGCAAAATAAAAATTGGGTTGTCCTTTGGGAGTCCTTTCTTCAAGTTGCCTGTTGATTTTTGATCTTATTCTGTTCATGCCCTCAAAGGCCTAAACCACAGCTTGACTATGACTTCATGTTACTGTTTCCTTGTCAATTTCATCCTTTATTCCCCATCACCTATCAGGACATGGACTCCAGCCTCTCAGCACACTGAATTTGTGCCTGAGCATGTGGTAAGACCTCAAGATAAAGGTTTATTTACTGTGATTCTTTGTCACTGCGTCATCCCATGTCACATCTCACAGGGAATTATTTTGACACTCTCCCCTTATAAATGAGGCTCAACTCATTTGTGACTTGAGCTGTAATTTGCAGTTTGTGATGGCATGTTTTATCTACTTTGACTAGGGTTATTTCTCTCTTTGTCTTATCATTTAACATGTACATGATCTATTTTTACTTCTCCTAACTCTAGCTTTTATTCCACCTATCCTTCTCCTGCTGTATTTTCCAGGACTTCTTTTTCTGGAATGGTTTCTCATAATCTCACTTCTCTTAAATCCAAACTTAATCTTTAGATACAAGAATCTGTAACTTTGTCTATCCATTCACAAACATTTACTTATTGATTATTTCTTTTTAGGTTGCTTCCCTGGGCCAGTGAGCTCTTGGATCCATTTCTTGCCCTCCTTCAGTTCTGCCCTGTGTCACAGGGCTGTGTGGCCCCATGCAGGCTGGGCTTTTCAGGGCCCTGAGTCCCTTGGTTTCTAGCTGGGTTTGTGCAATGGGAGACTGGCTAGTGGGGCGGGGAGAAGCTCAGGCTCCAGTAGCCATGTCTCTTCCCCACTGGCCCCATCACTGCCACGCAGGCCCATTAAGGTCCCAGCTCTGATGACACCACCTCTCACCCAGGCCCCCTCAGCCTAGCAGCTAGAGGGCTTCTTGGTGGTGCTCAGCTCTGAGGTTCACTCCTTACCCTAGCAACCACTTCCCTGCATTGATCTCTGCTCTGAACACTCAGAGAGCTTTCTCTTTTCCAGGTTAGACCCTAACTGGCATAAAGGTGAATTCTCAGAAGTGGAATTGCTGCATCACAAACTTTAGGACTTTTAGAGTGAAGGTTAAAGAAGATGACTTCACGCTTTCTTCCACTCCCAAAGGCCTTTCTCCCACCTGTGACTTTCTGAGCTTGCTCTGGGCCCTTTCCTTCTATCACCCTCTCTGTTTACACATCTCAGCCTCTGGGCATTGGAATATCTCTCTGATCACAGTTCATTTTTAAAATGATAAACAAAGCAAAGAGGTGAGAGGGAGAGGCACCACTTCCTGTGGTAATTGTTATCTAGGCTTTTAGAACACACCCAGGCAAATGGAAAGAATAAGCAATTATCTGGGTAATTCAAGCAAACATTGACTCCCCTTATCTGACGTGAGTGGCTAGTGGAAGGAAGAGAGAATTGTAATTAATTATTAATGTCTTTGAAATCTCAAGAATTAGCTAGAGAGTTGCTGAGCTCACTACGTCATTTTCTCACAATGTCATTTTCTGTTGGAAGTCTGGTGAATAAATGGGATCTTGCTGGCCATTTCAACAGTTTCACCAAGTTTTGAATTTTGGCAGGACTAAGTCAAAGAACGAAGTGACTTTTGTGGTTTCTGGAGCAGAAAGACTTAGTGACTTTGACTTAGCAAGCCAGATAAGAAGGCTCTAGGCACTGCCTCCCCAGGCATAGAGACGGCTGCTGATAAATCTGAGTTACTGCATTTTTTGCTTGCATTTGACAGGGCCCTCACTAGAAACAAGGCTGCAGTCAAACTTGGGTCAAGGTCTGGCTTCATGCTGTGATTTACCAAATAAACATTATCAACCATCTTTTTCAGGTTGCTGATTTATCTTTAGCTTTCTCTGAATTTGTGACTCTTAAAGACTCTGCTTATTTGGCAATGTAATATAATCACAAAAATGAATTGTATAGTAAGTCACTCTTTGAATGCAGACATAAGGTGGCAGCTGCGGTGGAAAGAGCCCTGATCCTGCAGTCAAGAGATCTGAGTTTGAGTCCAGACCTCGCCACTCACTAGCTGAACAACCACACTCAGCCACCAAATCACAATGAGTTTCTTATCTATTAAAATTAAGTGCTATGAAAGTGAAGAAGTTAACATGAGTGACATACAAGTGCAAATTAATATTATTATTAAATTTTTTGGTTCTTCTTTTTCAGTATTGGTTATGGATTTGTGCTGACTCTTGCATCCTTTCATTAGCCCATTGTTCAAAGTGATGGATTAAACAGCACGTGTGTCAGGGTAGCTAGCCAGGCGCCACCATTGACATGGCTATGCAGGGGCCAGGGTCTGAAAGCCACAGCTAAAGTGACCCTCTGTTTGATAGTCTGGTTTCAAAATGATTCACTGAAAGAGCCTACCCAGGCTCAGATGAGAGTACATCCCATTTCCTCTGTCTCCTCCCTCAGCTTGCCCTTCCTGACTTCCTGTGAGCACCACTATTTGGACATTCTGAGGTCCTAGAAGCTGTCCTCCCATACAGCTGTGGCGACAGGCAACTCTCAACAAGCCAGACCATCTCAGGCCAACTGGACACAGTGAGCATGAAAACAGTGAACAACCTTTTAAAACACACCCAGGAAATGACATTAAGCCGAGAACAAGGTGGATGTCATTTGCAATTTAACATGGGGCATCATAGGAAAAAAGGGCTTTGACTGTCAATGAAGCTTTGTTTTCCTAGGCCAGAGAAACTATGAGAGAAAAATTAGAGATGAATGTACACGTATTTCGTTTTGTTCTTATAAATACTGGATCAGAGCATGCTGCCTCAACTGCCTACCTTCCTTCATCCAGAAGAATTGCCAGCAGACATCCATCTTCCCTGCAGGATGAGAAACTAGGTTTCATGGATGTTCTTCAGAGATTGTTTTCATTCCTTTTTTTTCCCTTGAGAGAAGGTCCCACTCTATCACCCAGGCTGGAGTGCTGTGGCACCATCTTGGCTCATTGCAACCTCTGCCTCCCTGGTTCAGGCAATACTCCTGCCTCAGCCTCCCAAGTAGCTGGGACTACAGGCATGTGCCACCATGCCTGGCTAATTTTTGTATTTTCAGTAGATATGGGGTTTCCCCATGTTGGCCAGGCTGGTCTTGAACTCCTGTCCTCAACTGATTCACCCACTTGGCCTTCTAGACTATTGGAATTACTCCAGTGGGATTTTTTTGAGTGTCCCTAGGATTGTGATCAAATATTATAAGGCCATGAAGATGGCATTGATCTAGTCTTAATGAACTGATGAAACAAATGTTTACGGGTATCTTCTATATGCCAGGTGCAGTTCTAGTCAGTGCACTGAAAATACATCAATGGATAAGAAAGGTGACCCCAGACCTCAAAGGGCTTATATTTCTGGTGGGCAGAGAGGGAGATAGATAAACAAGTATACAAATAAATATGTAATGTCAATTCTAGTATCAATAAGTTTTAGTAAAAATAGGTAAAGCCTAGAAACTTATTTATAGTAAATATACAAGAAAGAAGTTAGAGACTATTTTAGATGAGGTTGTCAGGGTAGGTATCTCCGAGTGACATTTGAATTGAGACCTAAATGAGGTGAGGAAGTGGCCTCTAAGGCTGTTTGTGACAGGAGGAGCAAACTCTAATAGAATCAGCATGAGCTCCTGGGCTCAGTGTATTTGCAAAACAGTGAGGCAGCCAGGGTGGGTGCTCGGAGCGTGATGGAGGGAGTACTAGGAGATGGGTCTGAACCCAGCTCCTACTGCTAAGTAGCCACAGGACTTGGCTCAATTTGTTTAAATTCTAGGTGGCAAGGATTCCTTGTAATTATTAAGGTTTTTGGTAGCTATTAACAGAACCCAGTTTTGAGCTAGGCTTAACTGAAAAAGAGAATGCATAGTAAGTGTACAAGAATGCCTCCCAGAAAACAAGGGCAGGAGACCATCTAGTTCTCAGGACAGAACTAGCACCAGGACTTGTGTCTAACAAGTCATCACCAGCACCCATAAAGCAAGACTTTCACTCTGTCTCTCACCTTTATTTATCTCTTAATTGCAGATTTCTTAATTTCTCTCTACTGTCCAGCTTTATCTTATAACCCCTGAGTTTGCCCATTTAGCCCAAATGCCAGCCATTCCCCTGTCCAGCCCCTGTTCTTGTCCAACACAAGCGTGGACACAGGGCTCAGCACCACTCCAGAAACAGCCTGCACTCACGAAAACATTAGAGACCCATCTGACTGTACTGAGGAGTTTCCAGGACTGACAGTGCAGGGATTACCCTGCATGCTCCTGGGCAAATTCTTCAAACCCATCCTCTGCCTCCAAATCTTCCCAACAGCACCTATAATTAGAGTTCTTCTTTTTTGCCCCTACTCTAAATACATCATTCAGTGTGCTCCTGGGTCACCCCCATCTGCACCCAACTCCACCAGGCTTCTCAATCTCTCAACCCTTCCACTCAGGGGCACTAACTTTCCCCTGGCTTCTACAGCTGAATGTGAACACTCAGCATTGCCTGTCCTACCTTGGGAGTCAGCAAACAAAGATTCTCCAGACCAGGACCCACTCTCTCAGAGAGTTAACTCACTCACAAGTTACAGTTCCAGCCCCTGCTGTCACTGAAACTTGATTCCAAACTCCTGGAATAGAATACCTGATTGGCTCTCCTCATGCCAAATGTACACTGGAGCAAGCTGACTCTGGTCCAGTTCACTCTGGCTAGAAAGGAAGGTCCAAAGGTGACATTACATTCCTCATATATGAAACAGAGACAATAATACATTCCTTTCAGCAATGTTCTGCTAGCTAAACAAAATAATATCTGATGGGGGAATTCCATAGTAACTTGCACTCAGTAAATGTTACTCTCATATTTTCAAGAAACAAACCAAAATCAATGTACACATACCAGTAGCACTGCTGTAAATCAACAACAGCCAAGCTGATAATCAGATCAAGACTTAATCCCTTTACAACAGCTGCCAAAAAAAAAAAAAAAAAAAAAAAAAAACAAAGGAATTACCTAGAAATATACTTAACCAGGGAGGTGAAAGATCTCTGCAAGCAGAACTACAAAACACTGCCGAAAGAATACACAGATGACACAAACAAATAGAAACACATCCTATGCTCATGGATTGGAGGTATCAATATGGTGAATGACCACACTGGCCAAAGCAATCTACAGATCCAGTGCAATTCCCATCAAAATACCAACATCATTTTTCACGGTATTAGTGAAAACAATTCATATGGAACTAAAAAAAAAGCCAGAATAGCCAAAGCAATCTTAAGCAAAAAGAACAAATCTGGAGGCATCACGTTACCAGACTTCAAATTGTACTGCAAGGCTATAGTTGCCAAAACAGCATGGTACTGGAATAAAAGTAGACACATAGACCAATGTAACAGAATAGAGAACCCAGAAATAAAGCTAAATACTTACAACCAACTGATCTTTGACAAAAGCATACAAAAAATGTAAATTGGAGAAAGGACAGCCTATTTAATAAATGGTGCTGAGAAAACTGGATAGCCACATCTAATATGGCCATACGTAATATAATATAATATAATATCCGATGGGGGCATTTCACTGTAATGTGAAGTAACTGCATAAGAATGAAACTGAATAGAAGAATGAAACCGTAGAAGAGTGAAACTGAATCCCAATCTGTCACCTTATACAAAAATCAACTCAAGACAGATCAAAGACTTAAATCTAAGACTTGAAACCATAAAAATTCTAAAAGCTAACCTAGGAAAAACTCTTATGGACCTTGGCCTAGGCAAAGAATTCATGACTAACACCCCGAAAGCAAATGAACTAAAACAAATAAATAAATGGGACCTAATTTAAACTGAAAACCTTCCCTATAGCAAAATAAATAATCATCAGAGTAAACAGACAACCTACAGAATAGGACAAAATATTTGCAAACTATGCATCCAACAAAGAACTAATATCCAGAATCTGCAAGGAGCTCAAAAAAAATCAGTAAGAAAAAATAAATAATCCCATAAAAATTGGGCAAGTGACATGAATAAACATGTCTCGAAAGAAGACATACAAATGACTAACAAACATCCTCTTGCCTCAGCCCCTTAAGTAGTTGGCATTACAGGAGTGCACCACTACACCTGGCTAAGTTTTAGTATTTTTTGTACAGAAGAGGTTTCACCATGTTGCTCAGACTGGCATTTAAGTATTTAAAACTGTATACCCTAAATATATGCATACACATAGGTATATATGAATATATTATATATTACATATATAATATTACATATAACATATGTAATATATAATATCTGATGGGGCATTTCACAGTAACTTGTGAAGTAATTGCATAAGTAATTATATAATATATAACAATATAGGCAGGAGCAAACAAAAATGCTCAACATCACTAAACATCAGAGAACTACAAATTAAAACCGCAATGAGATATCACCTGACTCCAGAAAGAATAGTCATTATTAAAAAATCAAACAGTAGTATTGGTGTAGTGTGGCAAAAAAAGGAACACATATACTGCTGATAGGAATGTAAATTAGTACAACTTCAATGAAAAACAGTACGATTTCTTAAACAACTAAATGTGGCTCTACCTCAATCTAGTAATCCCACTACTGGGTACCCACCCAAAGGAAAAGAAGTCACCTTATCAAAAAGACACCTGCAAGCATGTTTATTGCAGCATAATTCACAATTGCAAAGATATGGAAGCAAACTAAGTGCTCATCAACCAATGAGTGGATAAGGAAAATGTGTTGTATATACACTGTGAAATACTACTCAGCCATAAAAAAGGACAAAATGTCTTTTGTAGCAACTTGAATGAAGCTGAAGGCCATTATTCTAAATGAAGTAACTCAGGAATGGAAAACCTATGTAACTCAGGAATGAGTATTTTGCTTATGTTCTCACTTATAAGTGTGAGCTATGGGTACAATAAAAGCATACGGAGTGACCTAATGAACTTTGGAGACTCAGAAGGGGGAGAGTAGAGGGATGAGGAATAAGAAAACTACATTATTAGGTATAAAGTGCACTAAAATCTTAGACTTCACCACTGTGCAGTTCATCCATGTAACCAAAAACCGCTTGTACCCCAAAAGCTATTGAAATAAAAAAAATTTTTAAACCAATAAACAACCCTCAAAAAATCTCTCCCTTAATTTTCCAAAATAATTCCAGCTTTAATATGCTGCCCAGTTCTAGGCCTTGTTTATAAAATATTCATCTGAAAAACATAGTCTCTGAAGACATATTTAACAAATACAAAATATTATGATACAGAAGTGTCTAGATCTTGTTGCATCTCTTGTGCCCTTGTCCCTCGTGCTGAGGAGCTCTTGGTGTCTGATAGGATTGTCCCCTTCCACCTCCTGGTCCATCTTTCCCTTTGCCCCCATTCTAGGGTCCTAAACTGCAGATCCCAGGTAATCCAGTGAGGAAGAACAGGGAAGCAAGGATGGGAATTGTCTTTGAAAGGGGAGGGACTAGAGAGCTACAGGGAGAGAGGATCTTGGACAGATTTTTGTGGTGAGGGGCAAGAAGAGGAAAAAGGAAAGAGCATTTGTTGTCACCACAGGCTATCCATTGCATCCTCTCTAATGATATTTGAGAGATTTGAGACATGCCAGTAAGATTGGGATTACTTCTTTTTTTTTTTTTTTTTTTTTTTTTTTTT
>NW_016107360.1:9341555-9348760 GCF_001604975.1 Cebus imitator | reverse complement strand
TGACCAGGATGGTCTCGATCTCTTGACCTCGTGATCCACCCGCCTCGGCCTCCCAAAGTGCTGGGATTACAGGCTTGAGCCACCGCGCCCGGCCGGGATTACTTCTAACTACCCTTGACTGCTGGGATTAATCTGCAACACCCTGCTGAGACCAAGCCAGGTGAGTGCCTGGGGTGTGTCTGTGTGTATGTGTGTGTGTGTATAAAACCTTTATGTATAAAAATATATTAAAATACTCTATATTATATATAACAATAAATAATGTAATATTATATATGAGATATAATATATTCATGTATACCTATATGTATACATGTACTATATTTAGGGAATACAGGTTTAAATACTTAAATACTAGCCTGGACAACGTGGCAAAACCAAAACCCCGTCTCTACAAAAATTACAAAAAATTAGCTGGGCATAGTGGTATGCACCTGTAATTGCAACTACTTGAGGGACTGAGGTGGGAGGACGGCTTGAGCCTGGGAGTTCAAGGCTGCAGTGAGCTATCACTGCACCACTGCACTTCAGCCTGGGTGACAAAGTGAGACTTTGTCATCAAAAAATAAATAAGTAAATAAATACTTAAACTAATGAGGCATGAGATAATTGGAATATAAAACAACACAGAATATAGTCATGTGTGGAACTGAGTATAATAAAAAACTTAAGGTATATCTTGTGGGTAGAGGCAAACCTGATTTACAAAATCTTAAACCAACTGCTGTTTTCTGTGTATGAAAGATATTTATGAAAATTATGGAAATTCTTTTGACATTTAGACAAATAACCCATTCTGTGTGAAAAGCAAAGTTTCCTCAGGGGAGTTTCTAAATAATAATTTTGCTTTTCTACTGTACAAACAGGAGTCTTTATTGATGTAGCATTCAGTATAAGAATGCCTTCCAGATCACCACTGTACCCTTTCACAAACCACCTTTGATGAAAAATTAAACAGAGACTAAGAGACTTCCTGCTTCTCAGCTAATGAACAGGTAGGAATACATTCAGGAAACTTGAAGCAAATTGAAAATTTGCATCTAAACCCCTTTAAAATAAATCATGTACTTTTCAAAATTCTGATTATAAACACAATGTGTACTATTAAATATTATATAGAAAAGAATACTATGTAGAAAAGATCTGGATCTATTTACATGCAAACATACTTATTATTTGGGATGTGTGGGGAGGGGAGTGGAGTGTTTTTTAAAGCATTTCACAAAATATTGAGGAAATCCAGGTGACAAACACAGATGCCCAGAGGCCAACAGATAGTGAAAATGTGAAGGGTCAGACATATGACGATAGGCGTTAAGCAGTTTATTTTTTAGGAAAGTACTACTTGTGTAGCTATGCAACCATTAAATTATTGTTTGTGTTAAACAAAACACTGTAGTAGGAGTATCTACTCTCCTACGGTTTTTTGTAAGCAATAAATTAAAACAAAACTCTGTGTATGCATTTTTCCTTATATTTGTATGTATGTTTATATATACAGTGTAAAATACTTAGAATACTTAGAAAGATAAATCTATAAACTACTATTGGTACTTCTTTTTGGGAGATCAAACCCACCTCCAGGAACTGGTAAGAAAAAATGTTAAAGGAAAATTTTTATGTTTTTCTCTTTTTTAAATTGCTTGATTTTTACAATAGGGGTGTAGTAATATATTAATGAGTAATTTCTGCTTTATAAAGATTAAGATGTAATTCCTACATTTTGTGTTAAATTTGGAAAACAATGAGAAGGATCAACAAAAATCTTACAAACTGAGATATAGCTAGTGATCAATGTCTTCATCTGCTTGGGCCGCTGTAATAAAATGTCATTGATCGTGGTTTAAACAACAAACGTTTGTATCCCACAGTTCTGGAGGCCAGGAAGTTCAAGATGAGAATGCCAATAGGGTCTGGTTCTGGTAAAATCTCTCTTCCAGGCTTGCATATGACCGTATTCTTGTTGTGGCTTTACATTGTAAAGAGAGAGCTATCATGCCCCTCTCTCTTATAGGGGTACTTAGTTTATCATGAGGGGTTCACCCGCATGACCTCATCTAAATTTGATTACTTTGCAAAAGCCTCACCCACTAATACCATCACATTGGGGTTTAGAGCTTCAACACAGGAATTTGGAGGAGACCCAAATGTTCAGCCCATATGAATGCTAAAAGTTTGTTGGATAAACAATCTTTTATGGTATATTTCCTTCCAGTCTTTTTTTTTTCTAAGTGTATTTAAAATAGTTTGGATTGTACTGTATATACATAGTTTTATACATAGTTCTGCATACTGTCATAACTTCTTTCCTTATCATTTTCCTTATCATTTTATTAAAACCTTAAGATAGATTCATATAGATGGAATTAGTGGGTCAAAGAACATAGATTTTTAAATATTTCTTATGCATATTCCTAATTAGCTTTCCAAGAAGGCTGGATAAATTTATAGTTCTGCCAACAGGATACAAAAGTACTTGTTTCCTATAAAACAAGTTTTTCTTATTGATTATTATTGTTTATATATTATAAAAATTTTTGCCCATTTGGGCCTAAATATTTTTTATAACTTGTTTGCCTTATAATTATTTACAATAGCTATTAAGATAGTCCAGTCATATTTTCTTTTGTGATTTTTAAAAATATTTACTTCAGGTTTAACAAGTCTTTTCTTAGCTGGCTTTTGGAAAAAATATATTTTCTTCTAATTGTTGTGGGTTTTTGTTTTTATTTTGTTTCATTTTTCTTATTCACATTTAGCTCTTTGATTCATGTAGGATTTATTTGGATGATATTGTAAGGCAAGAATCTAAGTTGATTTATTTTCTCCAAATACCTTTGATTAAATTTATTATTAATTGGATGATTCTTCTCCTTATAATTGATTTATACTGTCTCCTTTATAATAAATTGAATTAGTTTATATATTATAATTTGCTTCTTAGCTATATATTCTGATTCCTGATTTGTATGTTAGTTCTCATGTTAGAATTTTGTTTTTAAATAGGTTTTTGGTTTTTCATGGGGCTTTTGTTATTTGAAGTTTTGTTTGTTTATATTTTTGCTAGGCATGTTTTCCCATAATTTTTTAACCTTTTCAAATATTATTTTGACCATATTAGTCTCTTTACTCTTCTGGATCAACTTTAGAAATTTTTTTTTTTTGAGTTCCAAAAAAGTCCCTTGGGATTTTAGATTAGGTTACTTAAAGCTGTGAAACAACATGTGAATACATTTTGTTCTTTAATATTTAGTCTTCCATACTAGAATGTATTTTTTTTACATCTCTTCATTTATTTAAAACTTACTTTCTCTTTCTAGATAGGGAGAGAGAAATACACACACACACACACACACACACACCCCCCATAATACTGGAATTTTGGATATTATTTGATTGTTGATTGGCTCTTGACCCACCCACTTGTCAAATGTCAGCAAACTGAAGTTTGAACAGGCAGCTCCTTCTTGGGTAGGGAGAACGCAGTGACTAAGCCTCTGCATTCCCAGTATTTTCCAGTGTAGACTCCCTGAATAAGATTAATGGAATGCATGCCAACTAATGAGGAGATTTCAGGAAACTTCCCTCTGTCCTGGAGTTCTCAGCCAGTCACAGGACCCAGAATTGTCACCATTAATATTTAAGCTAGAGTGGAATTACTACCAGTCAACATCTATTAAAAGCCAAAGAGTGGAATTAGATTTGAATAAAGCAGCAAGAAAATCTAAGCCACCTTGCATAGGCTTATTCCAGATACTTTATTAATCTTGTAGTAATTCAACACACATTTTATACAGTTGAAATCGTTGAATTCCACTTATTGTTCTATGGTAGCATATTACATATATATGATGGTATAGTTGACTTCAAGTCACTACATTGCATGGCCCTTCACTATTCCAAATATTAAATCCACAGATACAAAGGATATTCTTTAATTGGATTAGGGAGAGACAAATAAAAATATTTACCCATGATTGTTTGCACCACAGCTAATTCTAAATTTCTGGCTCTGGGAAAATTATCTGGACACTTGGGTGGTTCATTAGAGTACCCACATAGGACTTGGCCCCATGAACTGACGTAGGATAGCAGCCACTAGCCCTCTACTCCATAAAGGGCAAAGGGCTCCGCTGACCTCTTCACTACGCCTCCCACAGCCACCTGCCATGCACATTATTTCCTCCAATATGCCAGATACAGAGTAAGGATTCCCGCATCTATGCAGCTTCCATGACAGTGCTTTGTAAAAAGGTGGCAAGTACCAGTGGGATAGGTAGTCAACTATTTTGCTCAACTTGAGAGGACTTGGGAAGACCCCTACCCCAGAATATCTCCCCTATTCAGGTGCTACGGTTCTCAAAACCCACTGTTAGAAATTAAGTACTTTTGGGCTAAACATTCTGGTCTCTCTCTCCTCTTTTTTTTTTTTTTTTTTTTTTTTTTTTTTTTTTTTTTTTTTTTTTTTTTTTGAGGCGGAATCTCGCTCTGTTGCCCAGGCTGGAGTGCAGTGGTGTGTTCTTGGCTCACTGCAACCTCCGCCTACTGGGTTCAAGCAGTTCTTCTGCCTCAGCCTCCCGAGTAGCTTGAACTACAGGCGTGCACTGCCATGCCCAACTAATTTTTGTAGTTTTAGTGGAGACGGGGTTTCGCCTTGTTGGCCAGGGTGGTTCGAACTCCTGACCTTGTGATCTGCCCGCCTCCCAAAGTGTGGGGATTACAGACGTGAGCCACTTCGATTGGCCTTGTTTCTCTTTAGATGTCATTTAATATGTAAATTTGGTTTTGGAGGTGCAAAATCATTAACACCTTACTTGAAAATAGTTTCTCAAAATTAAAGGAACTGAGACTATTTAAAAATGTAAGCCCTGGGGGGTGGAGGAATCCTCTGAAAGCAGTGTTGGGGAGGAGGAAACGGGAGAAACTTGTAGAAGACAAATAGATGATTTTGTGATTCTGCCAGGCATAAGCCTTAGATACAGAACCATAACTTCATATAAACCATTATATATGTTTATTGGTGTTATTTCCAGACATTTTACACTTTCATTAACATTATTAGTACAACTTTCAAAAGTTTATCTCCCCTTGTTTTAATCCCTTCCTCACCAAGGATTTGTTGGCTGCTATTGTAAATCCTTTATATTTGAGAAGAATAATGTATTAGTCAGGGTTCTCCAGAGGAATAGAACCAATTAGATGTGTGTATGTATCTGGGGAAAGAGATTTATTTTAAGAAATTGACTCACACAATTATGGAGGCTGGAAAATCCCAATCTGCAGGGTGGGTCAGCAAGCTGAGACTCAGGAAGAGGTGATGTTGCAATTCATGTCTGAAGGCTATCTGCCGGCAGAATTCCTTCTTATTTGGGGGCTAGCCTTTATGTTGTTAAAGCCTTCAACTTTAGTAGATTGATGAGGCTCACCTACATTTTGGAGGATAATATGCTTTATTCAAAGTTCAGCAATTTATATGTTAATCCCACCTGCAAAAACACCCTCACACATATATCCAGAATAATGTCTGGCCAGGCTGGGCACGGAAGCTCTCGCCTGTAATCCTGGCACTTTGGGAGGCCAACGCAGGAGGATTGCTTGAGCCTAGGAGTTTGAGACTAGCCTGGGCAACATAGGCTCTGTCTCTACAAAAAAATTTTTTTACATACTAATGATGTTTAGCCAAATATCTGGGCATCGTGCCCCAGCCAAATTGGCACATAAAATTATCACAACAAGCTTCCCAAGTCCTTCTCCAATCCTTAAATTTAATATAGTACAAATACAATTTAAATAAAAACTCCAAAGCTTGCCTTGAGCTAGGGCTGCTGGTAAAGGCCAGACTCACTCATTGACTAAGTAGAATGACGCTACTTGCTATCAACTCAGAACCACTTGTTTCCCTATTTGTTAGACCAGCAGTTCTCAAAGTTTTTGGTTCCAGGACCACTTCACACTCCAAAAATTATTGAGGACCCCAAAGAACATTTTTTTTTACTTATGCAGTGTAAATTCTATGATATTTACCATATTGTACCATAAAACTACTAAATTTTTAAATATTTACTAACTCATACAAAAAAAAACCAATAACAAGCTCAATGTTAACATAAGCAACATTTTTATGTTCAGTAACTCTATTTCCCAAAACAAAAAAAAGTACTGAGAAGAGTGGCGCTGTTTTGCATTTTCAGAAATGCGATGTAATGTAAAGTAACTGGAATTTTATAGCTGTTTCTGTGTTCAATTTGTTACTAACTATTCAAGTATATGGAAACAATCTGGCTTTGCACAAACATGGAATTGGAAAAGGAGAAGTATTTTATGAGCCTTTTAAGATACTTGGATACTCTTCTTCTAAACCATATGTTATTTACTGCCGAATATCCATTGTTTATCTTCCAGCAGTGTTTTTAAGTAAAAAGAATGTTCCACGGGGAAAAAGTGAGCAAATGAAAAACGCCTAGCTCAACTCACAGCTCAAACAAGTGTAAGTAGTCTGGAAGAACAGATGTAGTCCTGGGCACAAAGGAGGGTGCAGAACAGTGGCGGGCAACTCTGAAGAGGGGAGTGGATGTTACCCAGCCCATCCTCTTTAGAGCTGACGAAAGATGGCTGTTTAAAAGGCTTGTCATGCTGGGGGTAATGAGCACATGTCCCCTTTGCTTGACTTGCGACCCCAGAGTGCTCTCTGAGGTCTCCTGAAGTTTTTGGCCTTTACCAACTGCTTTGCTCAGATTCTTAGACCTGCTCAGCAGGAGCCTGACTTTGACCTTGGCCTCACCATCTGGTTTTGGAGGCTTTGTCCAAGCTCAGAGTGCTACCGTGCTGGGCTCAAGCTTGTCCTGCTTCTGACCCCAGACATGTTCTCCACAACAGTGTCCCTTTGAGTCTGATGTGCTGATCTGCTCTTTGGTTCTAGAGCTTTTTATTTTTCCTTAGAATGTATGACCCAGCAATTTCAAGACATATGCCTGTCTTTTGAATTTAAAAAAAAGTTCTAAAAATGAATATTTTCTCTTTTTTTTTTAAAAAAATCTCTAAGTGGCTAAACAAATATCTACTACATCATGTCCTTGGGAATGAAGAAAAATTGGCATTTCAATAGAAAATGTACATTGTCTAGGGCATATCTTTCTAAATGATCAAATCCACATCCTAGCTTGTCATTGGCTTTTTTTTTTTTTTTTTTTTTTTTTTTTTGGCAA
>NW_016107360.1:9282259-9341447 GCF_001604975.1 Cebus imitator | reverse complement strand
TTTTTTGAGACAGAGTCTCACTCTTACCCAGGCTGGAGTGCGATCTCAGCTCACTGCAACGTCCACCTCCTGGGTTCAAGGGATTCTCGTGGCTCAGCCTTCTGAGTATCTGGAATTACAGGCAGATGCCACCACACCCAGCTGGTTTTTGTATTTTTAGTAGAGACAGGGTTTCGCCATGTTGGCCAGGCTGGCCTCAAACCCCTGACCTCAAGTAATTTGCCTACCTTGGCCATCAAAGTGCTGGGATTACAGACATGAGGTACAACACCTGGCCTCATTGTCTTTGAGCCCTGTTCATTGTCTTTGTAAGTTGTAGGCAGTGTAAATTCTGTCTTGTCAGGCAGTGATTTTAATTAACTTCCTCCTTCTGTGGAGAAACCAGTTTTGTCTTTATTTGCAATTATTTTGCATTGGGTTTTCTATTACTTTCAGCCAAAAGCCTCCTAAATGACATATCCCCTGTGAATCACAGTCAGTGTAACTAGCCTGCCTGCCCCCACTGGTTTATTGTATAAAAACTCTGAAAGATGTTTGATGAAACTTATTTTAAATGATGACATATAGCAAGTGGGAAGGATGACATATGTGTGCCCTCAGGTGGCTGGATGCTTTATTTTATTTTATTTTTGAGTCCAAGGATTAGAAAATAAATCAGCTCATACAGCTCACGCTAGGCTTTAACATAGTTGCAATTTTTCATTTTTGATACTAAGTTACAAAACCAAGTCTCACATTAAACTGGAAGAAGCCACTGGAATTCAAGGAAAAATGGTCAAGTAGAAAGGTCTTAGTTAACGGAATATTAATAATACAGTGATCAATTCTATGAGGTTTAATTCATTGCCATTACATGTCATTGTCAGCACTTCATCTGTTGATCATTTGTTTCAGTCCTGCAGGTGGCTGAGTTTGTAGCTTACCATAGAACTGAGTACTAGTTTCTAGCATAATACCCAAGGCCCTTCTGTCATCTTTAAGCGATGGTACTTAGTTAGAGTTTGGGCAAGCTCTTAGTACCTATGCAAGAGACCGTTTGTGAATCCTCTTTGATGATTACAGTTACCATAAAACCTCTCTCCAACTATAGAAACCACCCCTGCCTCCCAATTTGTAGTCACTTGTAAATTAGAGCCTGCCTCTTTTTTTTTTTTTCTATTTGTCTAAGCATGTTCTGAAAATTGGGTTTCCATTTAGGGTGATAAAGATGTTCTAGAACTATATGTTTGCACAAAATTGTGAATGTACTAAATATCACTGAATTATACATGGTTGTACATTAGTTGTACACTGTAAATGGTTCAAATGGTAACTTTAATGTAAGTAAATGGATTTTGTGTAAATGTAACTTTAATGTATGTAAATACAATAAAAAAATAGCTTGGGCCAGGCGCAGTGGCTCTTGCATGTAATCCTAGCAATTTGGGAGGCTGAGGTGAATTACCTGAGGTCAGGAGTTCAAGACCAGCCTGGCCAACATGGTGAAATCCCCATCTCTGCTAAAAATACATAAATTAGCCAGGTGTCCTGGCATGTGCCTGTAATCCCAGCTACCAGGGAGGCTGAGGCAGGAGAATCTCTGGAATTCAGAAGGTGGAGGCTGCAGTGAGCCAAGATGATACCACTGCACTTGGGCCTGAGTGACAGAATGAGACTCCATCTCAAAAAAAAAAAACCAAATTGCTTGAAAATCCTTTAAATACCCACTAGTGAGTTTGATATGAAGCAAGGTTTGAGAACATCTGCATGAGAAATAGAAGATACACCTAAGAAATAACAAATTCGGCCGGGCGCGGTGGCTCACGCCTGTAATCCCAGCACTTTGGGAGGCCGAGGCGGGTGGATCACGAGGTCAAGAGATCGAGACCATCCTGGTCAACATGGTGAAACCCCGTCTCTACTAAAAATACAAAAATTCAGCTGGGCATGGTGGCGTGTGCCTGTAATCCCAGCTACTCAGGAGGCTGAGGCAGGAGAATTGCCTGAACCCAGGAGGCGGAGGTTGCGGTGAGCCAAGATTGCGCCATTGCACTCCAGCCTGGGTAACAAGAGCAAAACTCCGACTCAAAAAAAAAAAAAAAAAAAAGAAATAACAAATTCTAAGAGAAGAGATCTGAGGTATCCAAGCTTGACCTAAGAACAGTCCTCCAGCTCAGTGAGAAGGATGAGTTATAGGCACATTTGGTTTCAGTCAGCAACCTCTTATAGGTGTGAATCTTAAAGGTGTCTTCAATAAAAGAGCCAACATTAACTAGAAGATGCGATTCAAAATGGCAGACCGAACATGCATTGACTTGCCCTTCCTCCTCAATCCCTTTTGACAGAATGAAAATAAAAGCTAGGAGGCAAAACCAGACAACCAAAGTCTAATCAGCAGCAGGACAGAAGAGTGCACTTAACTGAAAATCAAATCAGAGGAAGACTGAGCTGAGGGGTTTCCCAGAATGATGGAAAATAAGAGAAAAAATAAGTTATGAAGGATAGATCTAAAGTTTCTAATAACTTTATTATGGGTCATCCAGAGATGTTGAAAAGGTAAAAACGATAGAGTATTTCTTTTCTAAATCTCATAGCTGAAGAAACAAGAGTTCAATTTTAAAAGGGCTCACTAAGTACCTATCAGAATTAGTGAAAAAATAACCAGTCATTGAAGCATCCTAATGAAAAATCTGAACTACAAAAATAAAAAGTCTTGAGAGCTTGTAGTCAGGAAAAGGGAACAAATTACTTATATTAAATCAGAACCACTGAAAATAGATTGTCAGAGAAAATGGAGTAATTCACTACCCTGCCAAAATATAAATCAAGAATGAGAAAAAAATAAAGATATTTTCAGATATACAAGGACTTAAAAAGTAATCCTTCACAGACTCTACATTAAGAATTACTCAAGATTGAAGGTATCAAAATTAAAAATAAATCCAGGAAAAGAGAAAGATATAGGATACAAGGAAAATGAACAAAGATACTAGTATAACTTAAAGTTCAAATAATTCTTGGTAATATGGATGAAAAACTTAAGGCAATTGTTAAGTAATTATTCCTAAGAAAATAAAAGCATTATGTTAAAAATAAAATCTATCACAATCCACAGTAGCACTGTTCAATAAAAATATAATGCAAGCTATAAATATGAGCCATTTATATAATTTTACATTTTCCAGTAGCCATATTAAAAAGAGTAAAAAGAGACAGGTAAAATTGCTGTTAATAATTTATTTTATTTAGCCCAATATATCAGAAATACTCTTTCAAAATATAATCAGTATAAGAATTACTAGCTGAGATCACAACATACTGACAAAAGAAAAAAGGAAGAAAAAAAGAATTATTGACAATAGATTTTACCTGTTTTTCATGTTAAGGTTTTGAAATCTGGTGTATATTTTGTTCTTACAGCATATTTCAATGCAGTCTGGCAACATTTCAAGCGCTCCACAGCCACAAGTGTCTGGACCCATCGTATTGGACAGCACAGATCTCGAGTTAAGAGTTCAGATGATTTTAAGAAAGTGAAGATGTAGGTAGGGAGTAAAAGCATGTCAAGAGTCTTATTCTCAGAGTAGGCAGCAAGGTAAAAAGGCTGACCAAAAAGTGTTAAGAATTACTATTAAGCATTATAAATATAATGTATAAATTCTAAAATATTGAAGAAAAAAGTTTCTTTTGCTGTACAGAAGCTCTGGAATTTAATTAGATCCCATTTGTCCATTTTGGCTTTTGTTGCCAATGCTTTTGGTGTTTTGATCATGAAGTCCTTACCTATGCTTGTGTCCTGAATTGCTTTGCCTAGATTTTCTTCTAGGGTTTTTATGATGTTTGTTCTTATGTTTAAGTCTTTAATCCATTTGGAGTTAATTTTAGTGTCAGGTGTCAGGAAGGGGTCCAGTTTCTGCTTTCTGCACATGACTAGCCAGTTTTCCCAACACCATTTATTAAATAGGGAATCCTTTCCCCATTGCTTGTTTTTGTCAGGTTTGTTAAAGATCAGATGGTTGTAGATGTGTGGCATTGCCTTCGAGGCCTCTGTTCTGTTCCATTGGTCTCTATCTCTGTTTTGATACCAGTACCATGCTGTTTTGATTACTGTAGCCTTGTAGTATAGTTTGAAGTCAGGTAGCGTGATGCCTCCAGCTTTGTCCTTTTTGCTTAGAATTGCCTTGGCTATGTGGGCTCTCTTTTGGTTCCATATGAAGTTTAAGGTGGTTTTTTCCAGTTCTGCGAAGAAGGTTATTGGTAGCTTGATGGAGATAGCATTGAATCTATAAATTACTTTGGGCAGTATGGCCATTTTAAAATATTAATTCTTCCAAACCATGAGCATGGAATGTTTTTCCATCTGTTTGTGTTTATTTAATTGAGCAGTGGTTTGTAGTTCTCCTTGAAGAGGTCCTTTGCATCCTTTGTTAGTTGTATTCCTAGGTATTTTATTCCCTTTGTAGCAATTGTGAATGGGAGTTCGCTCTTGATTTGGCTCTGTTTAAGTCTGTTATTGGTGTATAGGAATGCTTGTGATTTCTGCACATTGATTTTGTATCCTGAGACTTTGCTGAAGTTGCTCATCAGTTTCAGGAGATTTTGGGCTGAGACAATGGGGTCTTCTAAATATACAATCATATTGTCTGCAGATAGAGACAATTTGACTTCCTCCTTTCCTAATTGAATACATTTTATATCTTTTCTTGCCTGATTGCTCTGGCTAGAACTTGCAATACTATATTGAATAGCAGTGGTGAGAGAGGGCATCCTTGTCTAGTGTCAGATTTCAAAGGGAATGCTTCCAGTTTTTGCCCATTCAGTATGATATTGGCTGTAAGTCATCAAACAAAAGGCAGAAAGTGAAGACAAAGTTTTTAAAAAAGAAGAAATCATGGCTGATATTTTAAAAATTATAGTTCATTGAAATTTTGGAATGCTGTGCTGCAGTTAAAAAGAATGACGTATGCTATGTATGTGTCATAAGCAGTGTCGGACGGTGCCCAGCAACTCTTGCTCGTGACATTTATGCCCTTGTGTAACTGCTTTTCCTTGAGAGTGGGCTGGACTTACTGACTCTCTTCTGGAACGGAAGTAATGAGATGTCGCTTCCATGATTACATCATCAAAAGGATTTGGTTTACATCTTGAGTGCACTCTCTTTTACTCTCTCAGATCACTTACCCTGGAGGAAGCCAGTTGCTATGTCCTGAGGCAGCTCTATGGGGAGGCTTGGCAACAGCCATGTGAGTAAGCTTGGGAGAAGATTCTTTTGCTCCCAGTCAAGCAGTCAGATGAGACCACAGCCTCAGCCAACAGCTTGCCTACAATCTCATGAGAGACTTTGAGCCAGGTCACGTAAGTGAGTTATATATGAAACTTACCCATAGAAATGGTGAAATAATGAATGTTGGTTGCTTTAAACTCCTAAGTTTTTGAGTAATTTTTCTGCAGCAATGGATAACTAATACTTTAGTTATAATTTAATGTTAAGTATAAAAACTCAATTGCTGTTTAATACATGTAGTAGGATCCCATATATGTTAAAAACACAGAAATAAAAATGTATGGGAGGTAGACAGAGTAAGATTAATTGACATGTAATTATTCCTGCCTTTCCTCTCTTCCTTTTCCTCTCTTCACACACTAAAGAGAGTCTTCATCTCTTCCCACTCTGCTTTTTTCTTTTCTTTTCTTTTCTTTTTTTTTTTTGAGACAGAGTCTCATCTGCTGCCCAGGCTGATGTGCAATGGCACAATCTCCTCTCACTGCAACCTCCGCCTCCCAGGTTCAAGCAATTCTCCTGTCTCAGCTCCTGAGTAGCTGGGATTACAGCTACGTGCCACCATGCCCAACTAATTTTTTGTATTTTTAGTAGAGATGGAATTTCACCATGTTGGCCAGGCTGATCTCAAACTCCTTACCTCATGATCCACCTGCCTCGGCCTCCCAAAGTGCTGAGATTATAGGTGTGAGCTACCGTGCCCCACCTCACCCCACTTGTAGAAACCAAATCAAGACAGTGCATATAAAGGGATATGCCTGAAAGTAGGGAAGATTTTTTGAGAAGCTGAGCTAGTCAGCCCAGTACAGGGTTAAAGATTAGAGAGAAGAGAGAGGAAAAAGATAGGCATAAACAGACTTGAAAAGAGTTTTGTGATTTAGCATTCAGGATCCCAAGAGCAGCTTGAAAAGTGGAGTGTGTAGTATGAATTGGGGCAACTTTAAGAGTTTTCAAGAGATCAGTACAGAAGTTGGAAATACTTTTTAATAAACATTTTATGCACAGACTATATTTCTTTAAATTCAACTTTGTTTAGAGACTGTATTATGTGGAGAATAGAATAGAATTTATTATATATGTATATATACATGCACACACACACACACACACATATATATATATATATACAGACACACACACACACACACACACACATATATATATATATATACAGACACACACACACACACACACACACATATATATATATATACAGGTAAATATTTGCACACAAAAACCTTATAAGGAAGCAATGAAAATTGTGTAGTGTATGTTCTTCTTTTAGATTTGAAATTTCATTAGTAAGCCTTTATTGATAAAAATTTAAAGGAGCTTTTTCACTAAAATCTCTGTAAGATGCTGATGATATAAGACAGGGTCATCAATTATGACATACTTTGTACCAATAGCTATGATGGAGACAGGGATGAGTGTTGGTGGCCGCAGTGGTGATATGAGACAGACCAAGAGAGGCAAATGGTGATACCACCAGTAACTTAGAGGCCTTTGCTATAAACACCTGTGAGACACCCAGAATTTAGTAAAACAGTGCCAAAAAGCCAGCATTTGTGTACTGTGGGAGTCAGAGAAATTCTGTTTCCTGACTGACTGGTGATCCAGTGTTAACCCCAGGATTGCGAAGCCTGGAGAAATAAGGATGACATTTTCATAAGACTACTGACAGCCCCAGTCATCTCCTAAGCAATGCTCCAAAAACTATCAGTAAATGAGGTCAGCTTCAGAGTGCAGAGAAGTGGGAACTCTCAAGTAGTGCTAATGACAGTACAAATTAGGAAGAAACCAACTTACTAGATGGCAGTTTGGCTTTTAAAATATCTGAAAGAAGGTAATTCTCCATCCATATTCCCATCATTCCCTAAGCATCCTAATCATCCTTTGCCTCTGAAAAGCTGCAAGCCCCCAGGGGCATTACACTTACTCTGGTGAAATAACTGTGTGCTGCATGTCTCCCTTGTTTTACTGCAGGGCTGGATGCCATGGGATCCAAACATCCTGCAGTGTGTGTCTCTGCCCATCAGTTCTTATAATCTGGTCAAGGAGAAAAAACACACCCAGTGAACAGTCAGTGACTGTGTTGGGCATATAAGACTATCTACTGACTGCCCAAGTACAGAACTAACAATACAGGAAAACCCTTCTTTCTTCCTTCCCTACTTCTAGCCATCTATTCTTTCAACAAACATTTATTGAGCACTTACTATGTGCCAAGCTCTGTACTAAGCGCTGGGGAAGAAGTCTTTAGCAAAAAAAACCTTGGCATTCAAATATGTTGATATAGGTTGGCGAGACCGATGAAATAATCATACAAACAAATATGAAATTATATAAAGTGAGGAAGAAAAACAACATAGTGCTATGAAACTAAGTAACAACATGTATGATGACATGATGTAGCGGAATGACTGTGGACTTTGGAGCCTGAAAGACCTAGCTTCAATCATTATTTCTCTACCTGGGGTAAAGGGCCATTTGTGTTCCCTGGGGACACTGGGCAATGTGGGGTACAGTTTTGGTCATCTCAATTGGAGGTGGGGGTGGAGTGGGGAGATGCTACCAACATCTATTGGGTAATGGTCAGGGATGCTGCTAAATGTCCTACCACGCATGCAGTGCTTCACCCCTCAACAAAAATTATCTGTCCCAAAATGGCAGTGGTGCTAATATTGAGAAACTTCAGTTTAGACTCTTGAATATGAGGCTCAGGCCTAGTTTAACTTCAAATTCCCTGCTCCTCTTACCAACTACCCTTTGCCTTCTACTAAGTAGCCAAAAGATGATATTGCTCATCTCGCTTCTCAAATTTCCTTTACTTCCTTGAACCTGTAACCTAGGTCCCTGGATTTGCATCACAGTTTTCATTGCTGTGGTGTAGTAGTATGATGTCAGACTTCAGATTCCAAGAGCCCCCATTTCAAACTGACTTTGTCACTTTCTATCTCTGTAGTATAGGGCAAGTCATTAGACCTCTCTGAGCCTCAGTTTCCTCAACAGTAAAATGAGAATGATGGCACATGTCAAGCATGTGGGCATAATACACACACAAGAAATGGCTGCTGTTATGATTCTTTACAGCGGAGAATGTCATTGCCTATAAATATGGTCTCCTAGATCCAGGGAAATGGGATAATTTGTCCAGAATTAGAACCATATCTGACACGTAAATTGGAATTTTATACTTTTGTTCATAAAATCCTTTTGAGACATGAAGTAAGAGTGGTAGGTTTGAAGAGAGAAAAGCATTGGAAATAAATATCTGTAAAAGAGAAAGAACCTTTGGTGATTGTGTATACAGAGCCATTGTTTTCTGTTAAAGAAACCTATCTGAGTAAGCTTCCAGCTAAAGCACTTTAGCTGTAACTTTTGGCAGCAGTAGTGTTGGGACTCAAACACCCTGTGTTTCTGGAAAGCTGGATCAGGATTTTTGTTCCTGGAAACGACATTAGATTGTCCATTTACATCCACTAAGTCTATTAAGCACTGATTGTAGTGCATCACAACACTTAAGATATTTGAGCATCAATTAATTCTATTATATTTCTGCATCCTGGCTACCACCTTTTTTGACACTTTAGCTTTATCCAGATGAGCAAGTTGTTGTCAATGGATTTGCATAATTCTGATCAATTCTGTGCAAGGAGGTCATAGAAGTGCCGGTGACCCCTCCAACTGAATGGTCAAGGGAGCTGTATACCCCTCAAGCTGGAGTCTTGGAGGCATAAAGGATCATATTTGGATTACTTTCTAATCCTGCTCAGCCACTCACTAGTGGTCCAACTTTAGTTCAACAAGCTTTCTGAAGTTTAGCCTCTCTATTTTTGTTTCCTGTGCCTGGCCCATTGTGAGTGCTTTTTTAAGAGTTGTAAGCATTACCACTGTGACATAGATATTAATCTCCCCATTTTTATGTGGGAATATTGAGTGAGATTCAGAAGGGTAGACTCAAAGCCATATATTTGGTTGGTGATGCAACCAGTGTCTAAACCAAAGTTTCTCAATGTTGATACTATTGACATTTTAAACTGGAATGTCTCATTAATATATTTTCATTGGTTACATGTTGAAACAACAACATTTTAGGAACACTGTATGAAATAAAATATGGTTTTAAAAGATAAAACCAGGCTGGACGAGGTGGCTCATGCCTATAATCCCAGCACTTTGGGAGACTGAGTGGGGGTGGATCACATAAGGTCAGGAGTTCGAGACCAGTCTGGCCAACATGATGAAACCCCCGTCTCTACTAATAATACAAAAATTAGCTGAGCATGGTGATGCACGCCTGTAATCCCACCTACTTGGAGGCTGAGGCAGGAGAATCGCTTGAATCCGGAAGGCGGAGGTTGCAGTGAGCCGAGATCATGCCGTTGCATTCCAGCCTGGGCAGCAAGAATAAAAATCCATCTCCAATAAATAAATAAATAACCAAAAACCATAGTGAATACACGGACTCATTTTTATTTGATTTGGCCAAGGCCTCACTGACATGTTTTTGATACATTTTGAGCAGTCCTAGAAAGGTTTCCACACCAGCTCCCTCAGTCTAACTACACACATGTGGGTCTTGGCATGAATACACAGGCAAGGCTATAAAGAGATCCTTGAAAGTGCACCTGCTCAGCCTGCTGTTGAGAAAGAAAGAATGAAATTTGTTCTTTCTTTCTTTCTTTCTTTCTTTCTTTCTTTCTTTCTTTCTTTCTTTCTTTCTTTCTTTCTTTCTTTCTTTTTTTTTTTTTTTTTTTTTTTTTTTTTTTTTTTTTTTGAGTCTGTCACCAGGCTGGAATGCAGTAGCACAATCTCAGTTCACTGCAACCTCTGCCTCCCAGGTTCAAGCAATTCCCCTGCCGCAGCTTCCCAGGCAGCTGGGACTACAGGCATGCACCACCATGCCCGGCTAATTTTTAAAAATTATTTTAGTAGAGACAGGTTTTCACCATGTTGGCCAGGATGGTCTTGATCTCCTGACCTCGTGATCCACCTGACTTGGCTTCCCAAAGTGCTGGGATTACAGGCATGAGTCACTGTGCCCAGCCCAAAATTTGTTATTTCAGTGGGGTTAGCATGTAGACAAGCCACATTTGGAATGTAGAGAAGAGGTGCAGAAAAGAGTTAATGGCAGACCTGCTGTCCTTACGAAAGGCCTGCATGCCAGGTTGGCCCTGGGCTGGCATCTGGGAACTCAGAAGTAGAGAGAGTTCCCACAATTCCTTAACGGTAATAGTGGCCTGAAGTGTGTGTGCAAACAGCTTGGTTGATGCTGCACACCTGCCTTCCTTTGGAAGTCTGGTATTTTAGTGTATGTTAGGCAAAGGGTGCCTACGTGGCCATCCCCCAGCAAAAACTTGGGGCCCTTGGCCTTCTTGGTTGGTAGCAGTTCATGTGTGTTGTCACAGCTTGATGCTAGAGAAATCAAGCGTGTCTTATGTGACCCCACTGGGAGAGGACTCTTAGATGCTTGTGCCTGGTTTCCTTGAGACAATACCCTACGTGTATTTTCTCTTTACTGGTTTTACTTTGTGGTGTTTTGCTGAAATAAACCACAGCAATGCAGATGACTGTATACTGAGTCCTGTGATTCCTCCTAGCAAATCCTCCAACCTGGGAATGGTCTGGGAGATCCTTGATGCAGAAGAGCAGCTGTTGGCAGAAACAAAAGACCTTTTAAGCTAAAAACTTACAAAAACTGGATACTTGACATCATTGGTACTTTTAAATTATTCAAGTAATAGCACTCCAGTTGGGATTACTATTGAGTGCATAAGCAATAATTTCCTGGATTAGAAGCAGGCCAAGGTAATCAAACAAGTGGCAGGCTGTTTTTACCTTTTATGTAAAACTCTCCTGAGGAAACCCTGGGAGAGTTGGAAGCAGGGCCCAACCAGCTGAAAATTAAGTGGAAACTTTTTTCTTCCTCTAAACTGTTAAAAGTCACTCAATCTCAGGTTATAACTTACTTGGAGAATTCGAATTTCTCTTGAAGATTTAGACTCAGCTCTTCTTTACTGGAGTAACAGCTACTGAAGAAATATATACAAATGTTGTTATCTGAAGCTAGAATGCTGTCTCTAGAAAAAACTTTAGAATAATGTCATTTTAAAGAACAGTCCAAAAGCACTTTACAAAAGGAAAATAAAAATGAATAGTGAATAATGGGTACGCAGGAAACTGAGGATAACTGTCCTAGGGGAATTATTTACTGAATCTTTGATTTTTAATGTGTGGTTCTCAAAGATTCTTTAGAACTGAGTGTCTGATCCAGCCTTGCTGCTTTAGGAACTCTGCACTGAACCCTGGAATTTCTCAGTGCACTTTATCTCCAGTTAGATCATACATACTCAAGAGGGATGCAGGAGCCAAATGGTCTGTGGTCAGTTACGTTAATGGAGTGGTCCACACTTCTCCCATTTCCCCTCTTCTTTGGGTACAGCCATACTACACAGAACATGTCAGCTACAGGAACCAAGGATCATTCTCTACTGTCCAACTTTGTGCATGAAAAGTTCAGGATGTTTCTGATGACTCTGATGGAGCTGGAATACATGGCTGACAGTTTTGGCATGCCCCATTTGCTTTCTCTGGAGAACAGAGAGCTGTCTGGAGTTGCACTGGCTAGGACACAGAGCCAGCTGTAAGCAATGGGACCACATTGCTGAGAGCCTTTGGTGTATACAGCATCACCTGGGGAAGCAGGAACTGATGAAGATAGAGGAACCATTCTTGGGCTTCAGCTGTGTGCAATCTGACATGTGTATCATACCAGCAGATAAAAGGAATTAATCCAGTAACATGAACTCCTTCTTGAAAGATTGGTTATCCAACAATCTCAATTTTCTGGAATCCAGATAAAACTTAGACACAAAGTACTTTTTTACAGCCAGAAAGAATGTCAAAAGTTCATATGTTTTCATCAAAAGCGTTGCTGCTTTGGTCCTCACCTAGAGTATATTTATTATTTTATGAAAAAAAAATCTGACTTCAGCCTCCACTAAAACTGCTCTCAGTGGACATCAATACCTTCCTTGAGAAAATAATGTTCTTTCACTTATGAATTGATTCTCTTGGCAGCATTTTTAATGTTGAATCCTTTCTCCCTTTCTTATGACTTTTAATCAAATAATTGGATAAAGAAAATGTAACATATATACACCACGGAATACTAAGCTGCCATAAGAACGAAATCATGTCTTTTGCAGCAACATGGGTGGAGCTGGAGGCCATTTTCCTAAGTGAACAAACTCGGAAATGGAAAATCAAATACTGCATGTTCTCACTTATATGTGGGAGCTAAACAGTGAGTACACATGGACATAAAGATGGATATAATAGACACTGATGGATATAATAGACACTGGGGACTCCAAAAGGCAGGACGGTGGCAAGGGGGCAAGGGTTGAAAAAGTACTTGTTGGCTACAAAGTTCACTATTTGGGTGATGGGTGTGATGGGTATGCTGGAAGCCCAGACCTCACCATATCTCATTTGATATATACATTTAATAAGCCTGCATATATATCTCCTAAATCTATAATTTTACAAAAGAAAATCAGTTAAAGTAAAATTAAATAAAATTAGACTGGGTGCAGTGGCTCACACCTGCAATCCCAGCACTTTCAGAGGCTGAGGCAGGCGAATTGCCTGAGGTGGAGTTTGAGACCAGCCTGGCCAACATGGTGAAACCCTGTCTCTACTAAAAATACAAAAATTAGCCTGGCATGGTGGTGCGTGCCTGTAGTCCCAGCTATTCAGGAGGTTGAGGTAGGAGAATCACTTGAACCTGGGAGGTAGAAGTTGCAGTGAGCCAAGATTGTGCCACTGCATTCCAGTCTGCCTGACAAGAATGAGACTCCATCTCAAAAAACTGAAACCAAACCAAAACAAAAACCAATAAATAAAGCTAACCATTTAAAAGTGTAGAGTTCAGTGGCATTTAGTACATTCACAGTGTCATGCAATGACCACCCCTATCTAGTTCTTAAACACTGCTATCACTCCAAAGTAAAATCCTGAACCCATTATGCAGTTTCCCCATTCTTAGCCCCACACAGTCACAAATCTCCACTTATTCCTATGGATTTATTTATTCTGGACATTTTATATAAATGGATCATACACTATGTGGTCTTTTGTATCTGGCTTCTTTCACTTAGCATAAAATTTTAAGGTTCATCCATGTTGTAGCATGCATCGGTACTACATTTTATGGCTATATTTTGTGGAATATTATTCCATTTTGTGGATATGCCAAATTTTGTTTATTCACTCTTCACTTGAGGTACGTTTGGGTGTTCCCACTTTTTTGCTGTTATGAGCAATACTGTTATGCACATTTGTGGGGTTCCTGACCTTTTCCATCTCAGTTTTCTCATCTCTAAAACTGAGTTGGTAATGGTAATTCCCTCATGAAATTATTAGGATTAAATGAGGCTTAAGCACTTAGAATCGTGCCCAGAACATGGGAAAGGCTCAATAAATCTTTGTTTTATTATTTTCTTAATATATAAGCACTCAAAATTATCAGAAGTTGGTTCGTGGTAGGAAAAAAGACTTTATACATCTCAATAATTCTTGAAGTCATATTATGTTACTTTAATAATTAATGTTAAGAAATAGTCACCCTGAATTAAAAGTGAAAGCTTAAAATGTCAACTATGGTCAGCATTTTTGGGGGTAAAAAGGCAGGGATGAGTATGATACCATCTTGATGGATTTCCATCAAAACCTAGCATTAGCCAGGGGAAATAAATGAGGCCTCACAGAGTCAAATGCCTTTCTAAAAGTAATAAGCTATGAGTTTGAAGAAGTGGCATGAAGATCAGCTCATGTATTAAGGGCCTTTGAATGCCATATCTCAAGCAATATAATTATGTGATAAAAATTATAAATGAAGAGCACCCTGGAACTTCCTAGCCAAGCAGATGTGAGATGCGAGTGGAAGCAGGAGGACCAGAATGGATAATTGCAGAGGTTGGGGGTTTGTCCTGGAGAGGTGACTGGGCATATGAAGAAGCAGCAATGTACCCAGGAGCCACCTTGTATGAAAAATTGATCGAAAATGGGAAGAGACCAGCAGGAGAAGACAGGATTGAGAACAAATGTTCTAAGCTTATGTGAGGGAAGGGCAGGAATATTACACATGGGAATTAGAGAGTTGGAAAGGGCAGGAAGGACTGCTTTGACACCTCTGTCTTCCCATATGTCTTACTTTCTATTTAGGGATCAAAAGAGATACAGCAACACTTTTGGCTGCATTCTCGACATCCATTTCCCATTTCTCCCTTGCTGTATCAGTCAGGAAGGGTTGAGGCCTCACTGACATGGCTTCAGCACACTTTCAGCAACCTTGGAAAGGTTTCCATACCAGCTCCCTCAGTCTAACATGCATTTCCCAATGAATCATCATTTAATTTCCTAAAAGAAGCCATGTGGGTCTTGCCATGAATACACAGCCAAGACCGAAACGAAATACTTGAAAATGCACTTGATCAGCCTACTCTTGAGAAGGAAAAAATGAAGTTTTTTCCTTCTTCAAAGGAGCTCAAGGGACGAGCCACACTTCAAGTGTAGAAATGTGCAGAAAAAAATTAATGGCAGTCCTAAGACTGCTTCCTTAGAAAGGCCTGCTTGCAAGCCTGGCCCTTGACTGGCATCTGGGAACCTAGATGTAGGGAGGGTTCCCACAATTCCTTAGCTCATGAGAGTGGCCTGAAGTGTCTGTGTACACTATGGTTTATGCTGCATACCTGCCTGCCTTCTTCATTTACTAATTGAACCCCAGTTGTTTTTTCTTCTATTTTGTTTTTCAGGTATGAACCCTACGGTCTAAATCAGTCATAGCAGAAATTTTGTCTTGCCTAATGACTGCTTTAAGTATGAAGGGGGCATGTGCCCCAATTCAGACGAATGATACACAAAGGTAACTCAGCTGGGGGCTTCTGGGAGAGGTTTTTGAACTTACAGAGTGTGCTCAAGGAAGGGATATTGTTTTCTGCCTCTGGACTGAGTATTTCTGTGCATGATATTGATAACTGCTGTGTACATCCAGGCTGAGGAGGAACTCCTCATGGTAAACTTGGCAAAGCAGAAATACAGAAAGAACCTCAGTCTTTTGCTGACATGTTTGAACTACTGAATGAACCCAGGCTGAAGTCACCATGTCTCCAGACTTCTTGCTGTGTGTGATAATACATCTTGTTTAAATGATCTTTGATTGAATTTCTCTTATTAAGTATCCTAGCAGACAATTAAAATATAATTTCACTACCTCGTTAAGTGAATTTAGATTGCAGTGTTTCCTTGTTGTTGTTGTTCTGTAGAGAAGGAGCTCTTCCTGTGTTGCCTAGGCTAATCTGAAACTCCTAGGCTCAAGCAGTCCGCCCGCTTTGGCCTCCCAAAGTGCTGGGATTATAGATGTGAGCCGCTGATCCTGGCCTAGATTGTAGTTTTTGAAGAAAATGTATTTATGCAGTTGTTTAACCAATAATTTATGGAATGTCTTTTATATGCTGTGTGAATGGAAGACATCCAAGAAGAATAAGAGAAAGGGCTTATAATTTCAAATATAAATAAATATATAATTGTTTACCCAAATAAATATATAACAAATATAACATGAGGCATCTTAACTCACATGAGATACTACAACATAATGCTGGTGTTCTGTAAGTTGTTTTATACCAATGTTGTTCTGGGTTCGTGTTATTTAGGACAAAAGTTACTCCAAGCCCTGAGCAGAGCTATCTTCATGTCTTGTGCAGAATTAGGGCAGAAACCCATTCATGCTTAGAGGAGTCACTGACAAGCGAATGCCCACCATGACAGATTGAGCCTCTGGGAGTGATCAGGACATAGCTTGTAAAGCTTAGGTCTTTTTGATCTCCTCTTTGCCCCCCTCCCCCTGCCCAGTGAGAGGAGTACCCACATGAGGGACTTCCCTGATTTCAAGCTCCTTAAAGTGACAGTTGCTTGTGGTTCAAGCACATGCTAGCCTTCAGCTAAACACAAATGGTCAATCCATGGTAGAATGTTCAGCCTCCCAGAGCTCAGGCTCCTTTATCATATGGAACTATTATGATTTTCTATTTCTCTTAGTTGGGAAGAGGTTCCCCAGGTACCATCCTATTCAAGGAATATGTGGTTCAGCTTACTGGATAAACAACCAGGCTTTCTGACTCTTATCTGTTCAATGTATACTTATTGTCCACTTCCCTTAGAAATGTGACTCTAGGCTGGGCGTGGTGGGTCATGCCTGTAATCCAAGCACTTTGGAGGCCAAAGCGGACGGATCACCTGAGGTCGGGAGTTCAAGACCAGCCTGACCAACATGGTGAAACCCCGTCTTTAAAAAAAAAAAGAAAGAAATGTGACTCTATAATGTGGGAGAGGTTGGGGTGAGAGCAACAGGCTCCAGTATCAGCACAGCAACACCAGCTAGCACAGGCTTGAGGAAAACAATTTTCAGACCCATATTCATGGGACATCTTTTAACCCAGTAATTCCACTCTAGAAATTTCCCTAAGAAGGAACTAGTGGGCAAATGGATTTCATTGTAACATGATTAAAATAGAGATCAAGTAGATTTCTTTGTGAAATTACTAAAAAATAAATTTTTATAAATATCTTCCTTTCCTTAAGGACCTGCCTCAGCTGATCACATTATTACTTTCAATCCCTATAATAAACTATGAGGCAGCTATTAGGAACTTCATTCTTTTTTTTAATGTCACTTTAAAAAAAATTATTTATTTTACTTTAGGTGCATACTATATCTGGCATTTCTCCCCATGTTATCCCTCCCCACCCTCCCTTTCCTCCCCACCCCCTGCTGTCTCTCCCCTACCCCCCACAACTGTCCCCAGTGTGTGATGCTCCTCTCCCTGAGTCCACATGTTCTCATTGTTCAACACCCACCTATGAGTGAGAACATGCAGTGTTTGGCTTTCTGTTCTTGTGTCAGTTTGCTGAGAATGATGGTTTCCAGATTCATCCAAGTCCCCACAAAGGACACAAACTCATCGTTTTTTATGGCTGTGTAGTATTCCATGATGTATATGTACCACATTTTCTTTGTCCAGTCTATCACTGATGGGCATTTGGGTTGGTTCCAGGTCTTTGCTAGTGTACACAGGGCTACAATGAACATACGTGCACATGTGTCTTTATAGTAGATGCTGGAGAGGATGTGGAGAAACAGGAACACTCTTACACAGTTGGTGGGAGTGTAAATTAGTTCAACCATTGTGGAAGACAGTGTGGCAATTTCTCAAGGATCTAGAAATAGAAATTCCATTTGACCCAATAATCCCATTACTGAGTATATACCCAAAGAACTATAAATCGTTCTACTATAAGGGAACGTCATTTTTAAAATGAAGAAGCAAAAATTGAGAAAGGTTAAATTACTTGCCCAAGATGAAAGAACTACTAAGTTGAAAAAGTAGTAATGAAATCTAGTTTTTTTGTATGCAAACTTCAGTTATTTCTGCTGTGGTACAAGTTAAGATGATATTATACACATTTTTCAGGTCTTTTTGTAGTCTTCATAATGATCATATGAATGAATTAATAATATTTTGTTGACAATTATGATATAACAATTAGGAAAACATATTAGTATCAAATCAAAAATGTAACTTAAGTGTGTATTCACCCTTACTCAGCCTAAAAATACAACTATGTGAAAAAATATTAGAAGGAAACACTGAACAATAAAAACAGCTTTTTTTTTTTTTTTTGTAGATAGCATTATAGGCAATTTTATTCCTTTTCTTTAACTTCTATTGTTATTAATATTATTTTAGAGGCAGGGTCTTGCTATATTGCCCAGACTTGTGTGCAGTGGCTTTTCACAGGCATGATCATAGCCTACTCTAGCCTTGAACTCCTAGGCTCAAGTGATCCTCCTACCTCAGACTCCCAAGAAGCTGGGACTGCAGGTGTGTGCCACCATGCTTGTCTAATTTCTTTTATTATTATTATTATTATTTTGATATTGTTTTACTGTTATTTTGTACACAGTTGCTTTTGCAAGAAATACTGGGGTAAAACAAACACTGAAAACTCATACTTTTGGAATCAACAGACTTTCTTCCCCATCTCATAGTCCCAGCAAGTTGCACTCACTTCGAGGAAGGAAAAATAAGGATTATATAGGTATTGATATGCCTAATTCTAACCATATACTCTTCACAGACAAGTTTATTTGTGGTTCCAGGAAATTAGTTTATTATCTTAACAGCCTATAAGAGCCAGAGCAAGATAGTCACAGTTTCTTCCCTGAAGTGCTAATTTCATCTAAGTATGATATTCCAATTGCTGTGGATCAGTAGGGAATAGTGTGTAAGAAATAAGCATCAGGGAACAGGGAACTTTCTTTTGATGAAACCACAGGTTGAAATAAGTTTTTTCACCTTTGTGTTAGCCTCTTCATATCTCCACAGAGTTGTTTAAACAGCAATTTATGGAATGTCTTTTATGTGCTATGTGAAAGGAGGACACCCAAGAAGAATAAGAAAAAGAGCTTATGATTTAGAAGGGAATATAAAATGGGCACCCAAATAAATATATAATAAATATAATATGAGGCATCTTTAGTCACATGAGATACCACAACATAATGTGAAAACGCAATTTTCACCTTTGTGAAATACTCTCAAGAGTTATTGTGGAATAACTCTTACACTCAATTCCCTACTGATCCACAGCATTTGGAATATCACACTCCAGTGTTGTAGAGTTAAGAAGAGGCTAACACAAAGGTGAAGAACTTACTTCAAGTAAAGGTAAGACTATACACAGACATGGGGGATTCCTAGTTTTCATTTCTGTAAAGAGGGAAAGATCTACAGGAACCCAGCTATGGCAGGATGGAGGCAGTCAAACCAAGCCCACTTCTGCCGTTTCTTTTGATACATTTGGCAGAGTTGATGTGGACGTTCTAAGGAATAGGGAAATATATTGAAGAGGAAAGCGATAAAATAAAAATCAATTATCTTATGACCTTGGCAAAATAATAACTTTAAAGGGGGCAGCATCTTTCTGTTGTCAAGTTGCTATGAAATCATCTCTGTGATCTGAGCACGAGCCCATTATCTCTAATAACATCTCTGCTCACTGGGTCTGGGATGGGCGTCCACCTCCCATCTCCCCAACTCCAGCCCCCATTTAAGTTTATTCTTTGGGATTCAGTTTATTCATTCAACAAATATTTGAATGCTTACTAGGTGCTAGGTATTGAGACAGGCACTGAGAGAGTGAAAGTTGTCAGAATCAAAATGGAGTCATTTGTGTTAAAAACTCTGACAAATAGAGCTGGAGAAAGCCCTGAAGGGAGAGTTCCTAGGCTTGTATGCCTGACAACCAGAACTGTCCCCAAAGACTCTGCAGAAACCATACCTTGCACAAAGAGGCCCCCACAACCTTACACACAAAAATACCTCTGCAAGGGCATCAACCTAGCAACTGCCTGTCCAGCCTCAGGCTGGTGCTACCTTTGTTATTGATCCTTGAAGCCAAGGATAATTATCTCATAGATAATTAATATAATTCTCTACTTTTCTCTTAAAAGCCTTTACCTCCCTGAATACACACATGGGTGACAATGGCACACATATTCCCATTGGAGTGCCCTGTCCATGAATAAATACCATTTTATTTTAGAGAGCCTCTCTCTGTTTGTTATTTAGGTTGTCAGGAGACTGAAAATACGTGTGATTTTCACCTTGTGGAGCCTACAATCCAGCTAGAAGACAGAAATTAATCAGAACAACTACAAAAAGTTAACATAATTTCAGCTGTGATCGGTGCTACCAAAACAAACAACTCCCCCACAACCCTCCAAAAAACACACAACTTAGTTTTAACCTGAGCAATGATAGGCTGAGTTGACCTGATTGTGAACATCAAGGAGGACTCTTGAGGAACAGATGACCGAAGGGGCTCTAAAGGAAGGCTGCATTAACTAAATGAAGAGAAAGGAACAGCATATTCCAGCAGAGAGTGGGAAAAGTTTGTGCAAACGCCCCATGACAGGAAGGAACAAAGTCCCGGAAGCAGACCAGTGTGGAGAAAGGGAAAGGCAGAAGCAGCAACTTGGCACAGGATGAAGCTGGTTGGACGTCAAACCACATGGAATCTTGAGAATCATGTAAGTAGTTTTGTCTTTATCCTAAGAGCAATGGGAAACTGTGGAAGATGTTCATGATCAAATTTGAGTTTTAAAAAAAATGACTGTGGGTCAGGCATGGTGGCTCTGTCTGCAATCCCAGCACTTTGGGAGGCTGATGTGGGCTGACAACTTGAGCCCTGGAGTTCGAATCCAGCCTAAGCAACATGGCAAAACCTTGTCTCTACCAAAAAAATACAAAAATTAGCTGGGTGTGGTAGTATATATGCCTGTAGTCCCAGCTACTTGGGAGGCTGAGGCAGGAGTATTGCTTGAGCCTAGGAGTTTGAGGCTGCAGTGAGCTATGATTCTACTTGCCACTTCACTCTAGCCTGGGGGTAGAGTGAGACGCAGCTTTAGAAAAAATCACTCTGGCTTCAGAGTAGAGAAGGGCTTATAGCAATGGAAGTTCCTGGTCTGTTGCAATTTTCCAGGCAAGAAATGATGGTGGCTTGTACTACCGTGGTGTTGTCAGTGGTTATGGAGATGGGAAATAAGGGGGAATTCACAAAGGTCTTCTGAGTCATTCTATAATTACGGAAACATACCAGAAAGTATAACATATAACAACTTTTTCTGCCAACATATTTGTTGGAGATTTGGAAGAAATGATACGGTGAATGTTGTGGCTTGGGCCACTCAACTTATAACCCAATTTCCTTCTAATGTGCTTTTCTATAGTGCAGAGGCCAGAAAGATAAAATTGCATTGCAAATCCCTTGCAGTTAGATTTGCAGATGTGGTTCAGAATGTACCAACCCAATGTCCTTACATAAAACATGAATTCAGGAAAGAGGTAATAAGGGAAGAAGCAGGATTCAAGGCATGCTTTGTGCTGGTGTGGCTCATAACAGAAAGGGTAGGGTTCTGGCAATTCTTTCTGATTTGACAGGTGGCCTCCTGATGGTGGCAGGAGCTATGGCAATCAGCAGCCCAGTTTAGCAGTGCCTGGCCCATAAATGCTTAAAACTCATGGGCTATTATGATTATATTTGGGCTATACAGCAGATAATAATATAGGATGTCTATGTGCTACAGAGACAGTGACTAAAGGATAATCAAATGCTCACCCCAACTTCTAAGGTAGTTTAGTCCTGAAGGGAATATTGTTTCATGGTTTAATGTGTATGACATTGGTGTTCCGAAGCCCCTGTTATATTCCTTTTTACAAGCAGCCTATGCTCCGCAGTATAACATGCTAAAAAACCTGATTGTGTCAAATGTTTGGGAGAAAGCTAGTCTGTTGAAACTAAAGGTGGGCTGGCTGCACTGGCTCATGTTTGTAATCCCAAACATCTACCTCCTTTGGGAGGCCAAGGCAGGTAGATTGCTTGAGCCCTGGAGTTTGAGACCAGCCTGGACAACATGGCGAAATCTCATCTCTACAAAAAATACAAAAGTTAGCTGGGTGTGGTGGTGTGTGCTTATAGTGCTAGCTACTGGGGAGGCTGAGGCAGGAGGCTTGCTTGAGCCCAGGAGTCAGAGGTTATGGTGAACCAAGTTCACACTGTGGCAGGCCAGGTCTCACTAATGCAGGCCTCCATAACAACTGTTTCAGTATTGACTGAGTGGTTAAGTTAAATATTAAAAGCCAGTGCCCTCATACAAAGACTGGGATGTAACAAAAGCACACCAAGAGTTTTGCCTAAGCCTTTCCTGAGCCTTAAAGCATGACAAACTAATGAAGGAATTCTTAACAGGACCCATTTAGGATTAAGTAAGTTTTATTGTGGGTCTGAAGAAACTCCTCAGGCTTCCATAAACAAGTTTATTGGGGGTCAAAAGGAATGCCCCAAACCTCCATGATTTAGCAGGAGACAAGGTAAGGGTAGTCATCCCAGCACCTGGACCCATTTAGATTAAGTAAATTTACTGAGGCTCCAAAAGAAGACCTTCAGGACTCAGACCTTATTTATAGATTAAAAAAAGTTAATCACTTATGTCTTGAATGCACGCTTACATGTAGATATATAACTTAGAGAGTATATAAGCTCTGGAAAACTTTGTAATTTGGAGTTGGTCTGGTGATAATTTCCAGGCCTTTTCCCTGTAACCAGTTGCAGAAATAAAAACTCTCTTCCTTCCCAGTTCATCTGTACCTCATGATTGGGCCACGAGAAATAGCAGCCCAACCCTCAGGTTGGTCTGGGAACAACACCATTGCACACCAGCCTAGGCAACAGTGAAATCTTGTCTCAAAAAAAAGGAAACTAAAGCTGAGCAATCTTCCTCTAGAATATCCCAGAAATCCCAGAAATTTTAAACAGCTGATGAAAAACAATTTAGAATTATAATAATCTGTGACATTTAGTTGCACTGATAGTATTTGACTTAAACTAAGCAGGAACTGTATCTGAACCAGGAAAACTAACAATGTTGCAACTTTCTCAACAAGGATAACTTTACTGTAATAAATAAGAATTTTTGTTGAAAAGTTAAAAACGTTAACAAAGACATGCAGGAAATGGCTCTCTGCTCCTAATTCCAAAAATAATTTCTCTCTTCTTTGAACACATTTTTGGTACCTCTTAGGATGTTTTCCATTTTTTAGCTTGTGTTGTAGTTATTTATGTCCAAATCTGATCTGCCCAATATAGAAAACTATAAAAGCACTGAAGGGACACTTACTGATTCATTTTTATTCACTTTAAAGGGCTTGCTAAGAATGATCCCTTATACAAAGGAGGCAATCTCTATTTAATAAAAGAATTGGTGAATTCTTGAACAATCCTTGTGAAGAATTACACTAACAGTTGTAAAAGAATGCTAACAAGGTGTTCATATACAACTAAATACTTTGATTCATTTATCAGATAAAAGTGAAGGAGGAGGAAGATGAGCAGGACTGTACAGGGTGGAGAGGGTGGCAACTCTGCTTTAGACAAGTGTTTTTCCACCTTCCCATAGGCGGTACATGTGGCAAAAAGATGGCTAAGAGGGTTGGAGACTTGGCCTCTGACCATTTGTAGGCTGTATGATTATGGTCAAGATCCTGGGAACTTCTGGGCCTTGGTCTGCCACCACTTCATAAAAGAGGTTGATGAAGTGATAAATAGTTCCTCCTCACTTGTAATTGTATCAGAAGACTGAAGCTATTAGGGATCTTAAAGGTCATCTAGCCCCAGAATGGCAATTCAGCATCATCTTAGATACCTATCAGTGGCAGCTTCTTGCAGTGCTGAGAACCATTTACAGGCTCTATTTGCATTCAGTGGAAAAGGCAGCCTTGACTTAATGATGTCTGCATAAGGTGGGAGGAGAGTGGCAGCAAATAAGTCAAGATGTGCCATCCCTAATCTAGACCAATGCCTTCTCTTCACAGGAGAAAAAATGAGACCACAGCCCATATTTTGAGTTTACCATGTGCCAGGCACTGTGCAAATTACTTTTACATGCACAGTTGTATTTAATCCTTAGACGACTTTAAGAAGTTAGCATTATTATAATTCTCATTTTACAGATGAGGCTTAAGGAGGCAAAATTTGCCTGAGTTTCACACCTTAGAAACCCATATCCATAAACATTTCCCTGTATTGCCTCCTGCAGGTTCTTACTATATGTTATGCCAGTGGTTCTCAACAGAGGGGATTTTGCCCTCCGGAGGACTTCTGACAAAAGTCTGGAGACTTTTTGTTGTTAAGACTGGGGAGGACAGGGTGTTCCTTGCATCTAGTAGGTGGAGGCCAGAGATGCTGCTAAATGCACAAGACAGCATTCCCTCAACCCCTCACCTCCAGCAGGAATTATTTACCTAAAATGTTAATAGTGCTGAGCTTGAGAACTGTGCACTAGGCTATGCAGCAATTGTTTGCAAATGGATGGCCAAACTTTTCCTGCAGTCCAGCAGGTACATAAATATCTCCATTTTACAGACAAAGAAAGGTGATCTCGGAGTCAGGTGGTCATCACAAGACAGAAACTGAGGTAGTCTCATTCTAGAGGCTCCCAGTGTTCCCTGCCACTATACCCCATTATGATCAGTTTCCTTTACTATCAAAACATGCAGGCTCAAGTAGCACCTGCTTACCTATTACCAATTTCAGAAGCTAAGAACACTGTGCCATCTGTGAAAAATTCCCACTGTGGTGTGTGTTTCCAAAGAGAAAAAGTACTTGTTCAACAGTTCAGAGAAGAGGGTCTCTAGGAACTCTTACTATGGAACCACTGATCTTTATTAGCCATTCAAATCGTTGCTTTAAAATAAGACTCTGAGGAGAAAGCTAATTTTAGAACATTAACAAGCTTCTTCAAGAATAATTAGCTCTGTGTGGGTTTCAGCTTTAACTTTTTTTTCCTTTTGATTTTAGGAGCTGGAAAGCCTGGAAGCTTATTTAGGTGGAGAAGAGGAAATGAAACTATGAAAAGCCACGGTACGATTCCTCCTTTTCTTGGAGGCAAGGCACAAGCTGAATAATTCTCTCATCCTGTCTAATTAACTGCCTCAGGTACACACACACACACACACACACACACACAGAGTGAGAGAGAGAGAGAGACAAAGAGACAGAGAGAGAATGTACACTCTATTATGACTTGACTTGGAAGACATTAATGAAAAAGCCCAAAATGGGATGCCAGTTTAAACAATAAACCCTATGCAAATAACTTCCTTTCGGATTGAAGGCTTGTCTCCTACAGAAAAACCAATGCTAAAGAAACAGGCAGAGAGATTCTGAAGGTGGAGAGCAAAAGAAAAAGAAAGAAAATAGCTTGACCAAGGACGGGGACTGGCAGGAGGAGGAGGAGAGAGCAAGATTCTCTCAAGAGGAATCACAGAAAAATCAGGAGGTTTGGGAACATCCAGTCTAAGCTGCTCCGGTGGCAGGGATGGGCGTGGGCAAGGTGCCTTCTTGGACGGTCCGCGCGCCTGCCAGACACGTCCATCCAGCTGGCGCTGGTCGGGCTTTGCGAGGTGGTTTAGGAACTGCAGAGTCATTCGATTTGAAATCTTCTCCAATAAGCTTCTCCGTGTGCCGACGCGGGCAGCGTGACAGTCGGTTTCTCGGCAGCATCTCTGGCGCCTCCAGCCCTCGCCCGCCGCCTGCCAGATCCGAAACAGACAGTCCCAGACATTCTGCGACGAGGATGGTTCCAGAAAGCGGAGATCTGAGCGTGGTGAATGATATGTGAACAGAATAGGTCCGGAAAGAGTCTCGGAAACCTTGAATTGGGGTCTGTTTGGAGACTGGATGAGACTGGATATGCGTCGAGCGCCGCAGGTGGCGGATGGCAGGGGGATGTAACACTGTGGAACACTTACTCTGTGCCAGGCGCAGAGCCCAGCGAGCCATGCGCGGCGCTCAGCTCGGGGAGGTCGGCCAGTTGGGTCTTCAGGGAGGCGAAATACCTTGCATTTACTATTCCCTTCGCCTGGAACGCTCTTCGCGAGACTGGGTGTGGCAGCTCCTTTCCCAGGCTCAGAAGTCTGGGTAAAAGCCAGCCCCGCCTAGAGACCCTCAGGGTGGGCGCCCCATCACGCACTTCACCACTTTTGAAAGCTGGGCTTAGCCCTTCTCTAAGTACTAACAGTCTGTCAGCCTTTTCTTTTGTGCATAGATATGTATATTCTCTTCTTTATTGTCTGCTTTTCCACAAAAATGTAAGCCCCGTGAGTACTGGAGCCTGGTGCGCCTTTCTCACAGTTGCAAGCTCGCAACTGCTCTTGGCACACAGTAGATGCTCAGTAAATGCTCATGGCCTTCCCACCCCGCCATCTGAGGCACTCGGCACATTTGCAGCCTGCAAAATGACCCCAAATCATCAGCTGCTTGCATTTGTGCTAGGATCAGAGGGCCATTGAGCTAGAGGAAAGTCAAGGCAGGTGGACTTTCCCCGTCTTCCAGGGAGATTTAATAGTAATGACGGTGTTCTCCCCCACCATCTAGCCCCTTGCACGAGAATTGCACAGATCAAAACCACCCGGGCACGAATCTGCACAGCTGTCTCTGGAGGTGGGGTCACGGTCTGCGAGCCCAGGGTCTCACACTGATGCTCTCCTTTGTCATCCTGTGCCTCGAGTCTTCTCTCCCCATGTATTTCCTCCGTTCTCGACTCCTCTGCCTCAGTCTGACTTCCTCAGGAGGTCGAGTTCTCCTAGCCCATGCTACCGCCAAGAGTCCCCTGGAGCTTTCTCCGTAAAACTGCCCCTCCCGCGCCACTCCCACTTCTTCCTCCTTCCCCTGCCCGGAAACGCCACTCTAGGAACATTTACGAACGCCTGCTGCGCGCAGGCACCGAGCTATCCGCCGGGAGCCCCACCCCGCCCCCCGCCGCCGCTCTCGCCTCCCTCTGCGATCCCCACCCGTCCGTAATCCGAGGTCCCTAGTCCCCAGCTGCGTCATGGAATCCGCGGGCTTCTTCCGAGGGCATCGCCCCACCTCCTTCCCCGAAGGCGACTCCTGATTGGTGGGAGTGTGTGTCACTCCGACGGCCTCTCCGTCCTCAGGGCCCCGCCCCCGGGCCACGCAGGCCCCTCCCCTGCGCTCCCGCCCCTGCGCGGCTCCTCCGGCTAATCGCCTGGCGGCGCGCGTGGAGAAGTTCTGGGCAAAGTATTGCGAACTGGCCGCGTGCTCGCGGCGCCCGCCAGCCAGCCCGGGAGAGGGGACCCTAGCGCAACGCGGCCGGTGCGCAGCGCGGCTCCGGCCCGGCAGTCTGTCCGCGAGTGGTAGTTCCCGCCCCAGACTCCTGCGGCTGGTGCGGGAGCTATCAGCTGCACGTTCCAGGGGTCCGGATAAGCCCGGGTTGTCTTCTCTCGGGTCTGTGCGCGAACCCCAGAGCCCGGCACCGGGCAACTAGGAGGCGTCTCCGGCGGCACAGCGCTCAGGTGAGCGTCGGGGCGCCAGCCTAAATGGGGCCGGGGTGTCGAGGGGCCTGGCGGGCGGGCTTGGAAGGGCTGCGGTTTTGGTGGGCGCCGCTAGTCTCCGCAGGACCGGGGTCTCTGCCTCTGTCGCCCGGGGAGGAGCCGGCCCTGGGGCAGCCCCAAGCCAGGAGCTCACCCTCAGTGCCGGCTGCAGCTCCCGGGGAGGGAGGGCCTAGGTCTCACCCACCCTAGGGCTCCGTCCTTCGAGGGACCGCTGTGGGGATTGACGGCCAGGAGGAGCGGAGCGCGGGGGTCGGGGCGCAGGTGCAGGAGGATGCAGCGTGCGGAGCTGCCCTGGGCAGCCGGGAGGCGCTGCGCCGGGTTGGGAGGCGCAGGAAGCCTGGTTAATTGGGCCGAGCGCGACGCTTTACCACATCCGCGGGATGGGGCGCGCCGGGGAGACTGGGACAACGCTCCGTGGGGCAGGCGCTCCGCTCGCCCGCCTTCCCAAACCAGGCATGCTCGCCCCTTAGCGCTGCCAGGTTCCCCGGGGAACGTTTGTAGCCTGCAGAGTCGCTGATGGACACTGTCGTAGGTCGTCCAGATACTTCTTGAGCCGGGGCCTCCGCCCCTCCTTTGGCAACGGAACTTGCTTGCTGCGTTCTGCCCACTTGGGCTCACCCTTCTCCACCTCACAAGCCAGCAGTCTCTTCAGTCCGGACTCTTGGAGCTGAGGGGACTGTGAAGTTGTCTCTTTCCATGTGTCTGCATACTGCGCAGAGGTGCTTGAGGCCCCCTAGGTGTTGCTCTGACCCTCAGAGTTTGAGTATTGGGCTGAGGGCATTCAAAAATATTTTAAACTACAGCTGCAGAATAGGTACTTCCACAGGTAGATGAAAGCGAAGGCCTGGCTTCTGATCATCCACACTGTACCATCATACAAGGTGAGGTCTTTCTCCTGCCTAAAGATCAGTCAAGCAGATCTGGGCTCGTATGCATCCAAGCTAAATGACCGTCCCCTCCAGCCAAGTCACATCACCTTGTTTGTTGTCCTGAAATTGTCTCCTCGGGTTATCTGCCTTCCCCGACAACGATGTAAATACCAGGAAAGCAGAGACCTTGTCTGTCTTGTTTGATCACTGATCCCCTGTGTCAAGAACACACAATAAGTTTGCAATAAACATTTATAGAATGAATAAATGAAACCTCTGTAAATATGAGGAATGGCGATTTTATATAGCTGATTTTGATTTTTATCCTTATCCTTTTTTTACTTTTGGGAAATTTAACAAATAGCAATACTAGGAACTTTTGTAGATTACCTCATTAAGCTTACAGAAGTCTGTTAGCTAGGTATTTTTAACCAGATGGGAAATTGAGGGTCCAGCAGGTTAGCCAGTGTTGCCAGGGTTATCCTGGCAGAACTAGGATTCCAGCTCATTTTGTCTCTATTGTGCTGGACCTCTTCCAAGAAACTAAAATGTGGTTTCCACCAGTACAGCTAATAGACATTTAGCTTTATTTGTATCAAAAGCTGTGGCTTAGCCAAAAGATTTACTGTTTTATAATTGAGATATATTTTCAATAATCACTAATGGTTACTTCATAACCCAAACACTCTCAAGCTGCCGTAAGCTGTATTATCTCATTTAATTTCCACTGTCTTGCTGGGCAGTGTTGTGCGGTTATCTCCATTTTTCAGGTGAAGAAATGGAAACCAAGGTTTAGGAACTTGCCTAAGGTCACCAGTAAATTGCTACTAGATTTTTTAATGGTCTGACTTCAAACCCTTAACTCCTTCTACTTGGTACAGGTTCTTGTCCCACTCTTTAATTAGATGTTAACTCATGGCAGAGTCCAGTGACACAAATATTAAAACCATCTGAGATTGGATTATAAACTTTCTGGTGCCCATATCAAGTGTCTAGTTGTACTATTTTCAGAATCCGAAAGACTTTACTGCCATTGATTTTTGTGGCTGAGTTTGTGGTTTGTGAGCCTGGTAGGTTGGGCACTTTTAATATAGAAGGAAAGGAAATCCTCTTTTCATTTAAATCTAAAGAGAAATCTGATTGGCTTTACCCACGGTGGTAAATGAACTTAGAACAGTGATGCTTTATAGCTCTTAAAGAAAGTGCTGGAAAGCCAGCTAGTTCTTCTGTTCTCTAATGCAGAGTAGAGAGTTAGAAACCACTGCTGATTCCAAAAGCTTCTGCAGTAGGCTTTCAGTGAAACAACTACATTTCAACTTTCCCCTCTTTTTTTTTTTTTCTTTTTTTGAGACGGAGTTTCGTTCTTGTTACCCAGGCCGGAGTGCAATGGCGCGATCTCAGCTCACCGCAACCTCCGCCTCCCGGGTTCAGGCAATTCTCCTGCGCCAGCCTCCTGAGTCGCTGGGATTGCAGGCACGCGCCACCATGCCCAGCTAATGTTTTGTATTTTTAGTAGAGACGGGGTTTCACCATGTTGACCAGGATGGTCTCAATCTCTTGACCTGGTGATCCACCCGCCTTGGCCTCCCACAGTGCTGGGATTACAGGCTTGAGCCACCGCGACCGGCCCAACTTGCCCCTCTTGTGCTGATACTGAGGGTGGAAAGTTGGGAAAGAGTGGCATGGGCACCACCTAAAGGGCTCACGGCAAAAAGGGGATGGGTAAGGAATTAGTGATACCTTCTTTCTTCTACTTTATTCCAGTTTGGGGGCCGGTATAACATTTCCTCTTGCATGAGGGTCTGGATAATGCAGTTTTATTTATAATGTGCTTCTCAGCAGTACTATATTTTTCTATTTGTTAATTCAATTTCAGGAATACTCCAGAGAGGGTTGGAGAACCCTGCAGCCTAGAATGCCTGAAGAAGAGCTTGAGCTGTAGGATACCAGGGAAGATGCAAACTGTTAGGTAGAAAAAGTCTTCCAAGCATAATTGAGAGTTGTTTATGGTTTTCTGCACATTCCTGTCCTAAATTTACATATTCGTCAGTTTTCTGGCCCCTTTTGGAATTTTTTTTTTTTTTTTAAACTTTCCAATTGCTACCGTTGAGATCACCTTCAGGCTCACCGTAACTCTTGCCTCAGTGTCTTTCATGTTGGTCCTTCCCTGGAGACCCTGCAGCATCTCAGTTCAGGATCTTAGGGACTTCTGCACTCTGTCTTAACATTATCTACAGGTGGGTTTTCCTGTCTCTGTTTATTCCATGGTAGGTAAATTCTTTAAGTACTATCAGGGTGTTGTTAAAAATTCTTGGGTGGCTTAAATAATTAACAGTAACATTAATAACAGCAGTAATAGCTGCTGAACTTTTATATACCGGGTGCTGTCATAACTTGCTGTACCTTCATTATTGCATTTAATCCTCAGGGCAGCATTGAAACAGGCACTCTTTTATACCTCTAGTCTCCAGGTGAGGCTAGGAAAAGTTAAGTTCACAACTGCTTTGCAACCAACATATGGTGGATCTCAGACGCAGTCTCCAAGTTCTTTTCTCTACTTATTTTCACATAGGTTCCTTAAGTAGGGCTAAGGACCCCACAGGGTCATGGGGTGTCCCTTATGCTGTGCTGAGGTGCAGGTTCTGAGAAATAAAGAGACAGGACACAGAAGTACAAGAAAAACGCAGCTGGGCTCAGGGGGTACACACCACCTATAAGCAGAGACAGGTGAGGCCCCGAATGTCCAGAAGTATCTGTATTTATTGTGTATAGATTAGGGGGCAGGGTAGTGAGTAAAGTCATCTTTAAGGATAGTGATAGGGTCATGAGCAATAAAACAAGGGGTCCACCCCCATTAGGTCACCTAGGCTACGAGGTGGACAGTGTGCAGCGCGGGGTCCATTCCCATTAGGTCACCAAGGCAAGGAAGTGAGCCGTGTGCAGTAGGGGGTCCACACCCATTAGGTCACGAAGGCATGGAGGTGGGCTGTGTGCAGTGATGAAGAGGGTGAGCAGTAACACTGTAAACTGAGATATACTTCAGGCCCTAATTATTTCAGGATTCTGCTTAGCTCTCCTTCCTTGATACCTGTTTGGGGCGGTTACCCACACCTTAGCCTAAAGTCAGGATCCAGCAGCCTGGGCTCAGCCTTGGCCTTCGTCCCATCATTCCCCAACCATGTGAGCTGGTAGTCTGAGTTTTATTAATCAACCAAGTGTTTTGCCTTTGTCCATGCACTCCTCTTGCCGAGAAAGCTCTTTGGTGTCTCCGTGTGAAAACCTAAGTCTTTCAAAGCTGAACTCATAAACTACTTTTGTCAGCATAATCTCTCTAAACCCAATTTCCCAGAGCAATTGTTTTTTTAAAATATGAGAAACTTCCCAGTTCAGTTTCTGATCATGAAGTATGTTGCTGGTGCCCTTCCTTCCCTTCGGCACTTCTTACCTTTTGCCTTCCCCTATTCCTCTCACCCTGTTGTTTCCTGGCCTAGTAATTTATTCGAATATATTGCCTCCCTTACTGGATTTTGAATGCCTTGAAGAGGGGAGGGTGAGTGTGTGTTCCTTAGGTTTCTATTCCTTTACGTCAGTAAACATGGTGTCCTGTCTATAGTAAGTGCTCAAATGAAAAAAAGAATATTAAACAATTATATTTGCTTGCCTTTTGTTAGGATATTCTGTGAAAAAGTAATTGGAATGTGATATTTTGTTTTCTAGTTTTCTAATTTGTTTTGATCCATGGTATTTTAATGTCCTCATTATTTTATGATGAAGCAATAGATTTCTGAGTTAAATCCATGAAAAGCACCTGTTCTGGTTGCTCTCATTTTTTGGACCAAGGAGGTATTTGCAAGATCTTAAATTCACACATATAATAATCATTGTCTGTAGATAAATATCTTGCCTATGTTGTGTACTATTTTTTCATATCTATGGTAATGCTGCCACTAAAAATGTACTAAAATAGTTATGGAATTCAAATGGAATTTTTGTTAATATTTTATGAATCAATTAATATTCCACATTTTAAAGCAGATTTGCAAGACCCTCTGAATCAGCTCCTTACCTGTCTAGACGCATAGCTCACCACTCACCATTTATTCTGTGTGAACTGAGTAAAGCCTCCACCCTTACCCCCAGGGCCAATGCATGATGCGCTTGCCCAGTTTTTGCCTAATCTGTCATCTTCATTATGTTTTCCTTCTCAACTGTATTCATTCATCTGGCTCATTTCCATTCATCTGTAAGTTTCAGCATAGATGCACCTTCTAGGAACCTTTCCTCTGCTCCTCCAAGTTGCAGTTGGAGAATACTCGCAGCACTCTGTGCCCACCCATTTTATATGGAGTATTGTCATCCTGCTGTGTAACTAACTGGCAGCCACTTGTCTGAATCTTGCTCTGAACCACTGTTTGTCATTTGGCTTACATTAGAATTACTTTACTTAGAGATCTTTAAACAATGTTCCCTACCCAGGCCCTATTACCAAAGTTTCTGGATCAAGTGGCTTGGTATGAGAAGGATTGGTCACTGGAATATTTTAAGAATATTTTTCTAAAGCTTTCTCATTCTGTATTACAGCTGGATAAAATTCCATTGTGTAAATGTAGTATACTTTAGTTACTTTAAAAAATAACAGCAGAGTGGGCATGGTGGCTCACGCCTGTAATCCCAACACTTTGGGAGGCCAAGGTGGGGGTAGATCACAAGGTCAGGTGTTCGAGACCAGACTGACCAACGTGGCAAAACCCTGTCTCTACTAAAAATACAAAAATTAGCTGGGTGTGGTGACACGTGCCTGTTATCCCAGCTATGGGGGTGAGGGGATGGGGGGATAGGAGGATAGGGGTGTAGGGGTGGTGGGGCTGAGGCAGGAGAATCACTTGAACCAGGAGGCGGAGGTTGCAGTGAGCTGAGATTGCGCCATTGGACTCTAGCCTGGGTGACAGAGCGAGACTCTCTCAAAAAAAAAGCCCCCAAAAAACAAAAAAGCCCCCCAAAACAGCAATATTGAGATAAAATTCACATATCATACAATTCACATTTAAGGTAGAAAATTTAATGTTTTTTACTATATTCAGATTTGTGCAACCATCACCATAATTAATTTTGAAACATTTATCACCCCTCCGCAAAAATTTGTACCCATTAGCAGTCATTCCTCATTCTGTCCATCCATTCCCTCAATCCCCATCCACTAATCTACTTTATGCCTGTATAGATTTGCCTGTTCTGGACATTTCCTATGAGGGGAGTTTGTGTGGCCTTTTGTGTCTGGCTTCTTTCACTTAGTATGTTGTTTTCAAGGTTAATTTCTGTTTTAGCGTGTATCAGTACTTTATTCCTTTTTATTGCCTAGTAATACCCCATTGTATGTGTATACCATGGTTTTATTTACCTATTTGCTAGCTGATGGAACTGGCATTTCAAAAAAAAGTTTGATTCTAATGTGACCCTAATGTATAGTCCAGAAGTTCCTTTGAGCCCTGTTCACTGTTTCATTGTGGGGCTAGAATTGGCACCTGGCACAAGATAGTTGCGTAATAAACATTCAGATGGCTGCAGCATTTTACTAAAAGTGTAACTCCTATTATGTTGCAGTCAGCAAAAAGTCTTGTCATTAAAACGAGGTCCTCATAGTTGATTGTTTAGATACTGATTTGAACAACCCAACTGTTAAAAAAAAATGAGTCAAGGAATTTTGAAGATGGCTGCAGTGCTACAGTATTTAGGATTTGCTTTGAAATAACCTGGGGGTGAGGAGGGAGTACGGAGGAAACAAGGATCCGTGAGCTGACGATCATTGAAGCTGGGTAATGAATTCTCTATGCTGTTTGCTGGGGCAGCCATTGGGCGCATGTGGCTATTCAGCTTTTAAAATGTGGCTAGTCCTTATTGAGAAGCGCTGGAAGTATAACACACACACTAAGTTTTCAAAGGCTTAGTATGAAAAAGAATGTAAAAATACCTCAATTTTTAAACATCACATGTTGAAATGATAATATTTTGAATATATTGTAATAATGTGTAATTAAAACTAACTTTACTTGTTTTCTTTTACTCTTTGTTTACTTAAAATTACATATATGGCTCCTATTACATTTCAGCTGGGCAATGCAGCTATATACTTTTGTATATGTTTGAAATTTTTTGTAATAAAAAGTTTAGAAATATTAAAGCCATCTTTTTTAAAGTCTGGATTATATGTGTGTGTGTGTGTGTGTGTATTTTTTTTTTTTTTAAATAAAGGATGCCTCTGGTATGAAAGGATTGGGAAATACTGATTTTTTTCAAAGATGCTTCTTTGTAGAAGCTTATAGCAGGCAGGCTATAGCCTTCCAATCATTCCTGGGCTTAAGCTATGTTAACATTTTTAAATTCTTTTATAATAATAAGTAGAATAGCAGTGTAAAGAATTGCTTCTTTAGTTATTAATCTAAATAATTTTGTTTTGAAGTTGATGAAATATTTTCTTCATCTTGGAAAAATACAGAAGATTCAGTGGTAATTTCCTTGTTCTGAGTCACATCGTTCGTACCCCCAAAATTGAATTTCCTCTGGACCTGGTTTATAATCACCTCTACCAAAGTCTGTTGTTTGTTTGAGAGCCAGAATATGGTTGTTTCTAGATGCTCCAGGACTCCTTGAGTATGAGTGGAATATGATTCTTAAAGTAATAATAATGTGTGAGTTTAAAGCCAGGAAGCAAACTTCTTTCATAAAAATTTCTTTAGATGAAAATTTACTTAAGAAAAAAGATCCGAGGTATTCAGCCCAGTTCTTTGAAGGGGTATGGGCTGGATGAACAATCTTAGAGGAATTCTCACCTGTGATTTCTGAGATTGTGTGAGAGTAGACCTGAGTTAGAAAATAGCTCAAATGTAAAGCAGAACAGAATGAAATTGCAGTAAGCAATCCAGTGCGGGATTGGCAGAGGATCCCTGACAGTTACTATAAATAAAGTTTGCCATGTTGTTTATGCTCTACAGTTAAAATACTAAAATCATTATTTTTAGTATTGTGTGGGTCCAAATACTTTCCTCAATATAACATTTCTCCACATATGCATTAAACTGTAGTACTTGTAAAGATTCCCACACTGGTTTCCTGTCTTGATATCAAATATTGTAATAGTTACAAGAAATTTAAAATTATAGTTTACATCTTATAAAACAAATATTTCTCCCTCCCCGAGTCATTTGTAGTAGACAGTGATCTGAAATGTTTAGAAGCTAAAGCTAATATGTATATTTTAATCTACATATGTGTATACATAAGTATGTGTATGTATTTATGTATGTATATATTTTTAAATCTCAGCAACTTTTATTAAATTTGAAGTTGATGCCTCCCTAGAATTAAAGCACGCACTAAGATTTTTGCTCATACATTTCATAAATATTTATTAAGCACATGCCATGTGCCAGACAGCAGGCTAGGTGCAGGGGATGTGGTGGTGAATTGAACAGATGTGGAACCTCCCTTCGAGGAGCTTACAGACTAGAAAGGGATGTAGACATTAAAGAGTTGGAGAGAGTTCATTAATTACCATGGGGAGATGTGGCTCAGAGGGCATGAGTCTGGCTTTTAATTGGGACCTCGGAGAGAAAAGTTCCATTTTTCTGTAGGTTGTGATTCAGGCTGCTGAAGGAAGAGAAGAGAGAATGTGGCTGGGGAATCCTCAAAGGAGGATGAGATGAGCAGAGTCCTGCCCTTTTGTGTTTTTCTGCCATTGCTGGAGGTCACAGGGAACTGAGTGGGAAGAAGCCTTAACTCCTCTTTTGAGGTTTTGAGTTTCTTTCTCTGATGAGACACACAGGTTTGTTTATTTGCTAATGGGAGTTGAATCCAAAGTTGAGTTTTTAACACCTTTGTAGCAGAAACAGAATGAGATCTAACAACCTGTCCTCCAGCATAGCCCTTCATCTAGCTTAAAATAACTTGCTGGCTGGATCCTGGTGTAGCTTAGTTGTCTAGCATCTGAGGCAAAATGGGTTAGAGGTATGCGAAGTCTAAAAGAATACAGGGAAGCCCACTTGGGTTTTTCTCACAGGTTTAGGGCTGCTTCGTGCAAATCCCTGCTATGTATAGAATTAACTGAGGTTTCCTTTGGAGCTTGTTGGAGCTATTAGGGAATGGGAAACCATCCTTCCTTTGAAGGTGGAGGCAATTATGAATAACAATAATAGCAGTGCAGCCAGTAGCTAAGTGCCAGGCCAAGTGCTTTATGTTCACTACCTCGTTAGGTCTTATAACTTAGGGGAGGTGGTTGCTGTCATTCCAGTTTACCAATGACAAAAGGTTTTTCTAACATCCTTTTACCCTTCCTGATTTCCATTTGAGAAATCACTTCTTGCCTTTGAATGTAGTCTGCTGGAACCAGAAGGAGGGGCCCTGTTCCCCTAAGCTGTGGCCCTGTGAGCCACAGTCATCTGACCTGTGAGGTCAGTCAGATGCTCTCTCTGGACTCTGGGTGTGGGAGGGTATGCTGCGAGGTGTGTCATGGCCAGACCATCTGTGCATACAGCTGTGTTATGATGTAGCTTCCTATCCCTCAGAGCTGTGCCTGGGCTTGCCTCTCCAGCCCCCTCGCAGTTCTTTGAACTGATTTTTTCCTAATACATTTTCTTTGGCTTCATTTACCAAATAGTTTTCTGTTGCTTCCACCCAAAGAACCCTGGCTGTCGAGGCCTAGAGAGGGTGAAATAGTTTACCTGTGGTCACCCAGAGAGCAAGCGGCAGAACTGGGGTACAGTCAGGTCATTTGGCCTCTGTTGTCAAGCCCTTGACTAGAGATCCCCTCTGTGTGCTGAACATCACTGGCCTGGGAGTCCGAGGATCAGAGGATGGATGCAGTTCCAGTGGTACCCGCCTCTGGGGCCTTGGGCCACTACCTTTTTGAGCTGGACAGGGTAGACAGGGTGAAATCTGTACACATCTAAGTGACACCCAGCTTGAGAGGAATGTTCTTGTCCATGAGACTTTTGGACACATTTTGCCCCAATTTTCTAAAGGCATTTACTTTGAGGTTTGAGGAACGGTCTGAGGCAGTGGTTTTCAAAGTGCGACTCCAGGAAATGTATCAATGTCACCTAGGAACTTGTTCACCAAGTGGGTGAGGCCCAAACCCATAGACTGGAAACTCTGGAGGTGGAGTCCAGCAAACCGGTTTTAGCTCTTCAGATGGTTATGATGCACACTAACGTTTTGAGCCCCAGACATTTTCATTTTATTAAAAAGAATTTATTATGTTCAGGGTGCTAACCTAGAAGCAGAGAGCAGGCAAATGTTAATAAGCCACAGCCCCTGACCTCAAAGAGTATTCACTTCAGTTGGAGAAATACGAGCGCGTGCGCGCGCACACACACACACGTGTATGTTTATAGCACACCTCCTTTTCCCTACAATTGTGTTTTTTATATCTATATATCTGTCTAGATCTATATCTCTATATATTGATAGATCTATCTCTGTACTTTTATAAACAAGATATTGAAATGCTATAGGAGCTCAGGAGGAGTGAGGGAGATGTTTTTGCAGAGAAGTGGGTGTTTGAGCCATGTCTTGAAGGGCACATGGAATTGAGATAAAGGGATGAAGGGGCCGAGCGTGATGGCTCATGTCTGTAATCCCAGCACTTTGAGAGGCTGAGGTGGGCAGATCACCTGAGGTCAGGAGTTTGAGACCAGCCGGACCAATATGGTGAAACCCCATCTCTAGTAAAAATACAAAAATTAGCTGGATGTGGTGGTGGGCACCCATATAATCCCAGCTACTTGGAGGCTGAGGCAGGAAAATTGCTTGAACTTGGAATGTTGAGGTTGCAGTTAGCTGAATTCTTGCCACTGCACTCCAGCTTGGATGACAAGAGCGAGACTCTGTCTCAAAAAAAGAGAAAGGGATGAAGGGAAAGGTAGGAAGGACATTCTAGGCAGAGGTGCTAGGTAGGATGAGCCCAAGGCATAACATTTTAAGAGTTGATGGACCACCCAACTTGATAAAGAGAAGGACTGTGTAATGGGAAAAGTAAGAGCGTACAGGTAGATTGAGGCCCACGTGGTATAAGTCCTGAATCCCATAGTAAGTCCAAAGACTATTCTGTAAACAGCAAACATGGAGGTGACATGGTAAGAGCTATCTTAGAGGAAATTGTTCTGTGGTAGCGGAGAAGGGCAGAACCCAGGAGTATAGGCACAAAGTGATGAGACCTGAACTGGGATGGTCACCGTGAGAGGAGAAAGAAGACAGATAACATCAAAATACTGGAAAGTTAGAATGATAGCCCCTAGGAACCAGGTGTTGGGAATAGGGTGAGGGAGAAGATAAAGATGATTCCACAAGTGATAACAAATTGTGTTGGTACAATCAGGCAAAAAATAAAATAAATTTCACATCCATCAAAACTTTAAAACAAATAGGAATACTAAAAATAGAATACCTTATTTTAGTAATAAGATGAAAAATTCTTTCTAGGTAGGACACAAAAGCCAGAAGCTGTACAATAAAAGATTGGCTTATTTGATTACATACCATTTTTGCAGGCCCAATTTTTAAAAACTATGTCAAAAGGCAATCAACACATTTACCAATATATAAAGAAGTCCAAAAAATCAGTACAAGAAAGGCCAGTTACTGTAAAGGCAAAGAGTTTGAACACATAGTTTACAAAATGGCATACAAATGACAAACACATGAAAACTTTAACCTTACTCATACAAAGGAAAATGCAAATGAAAACTTCAGTGCGATGCTATTTTTCACCTATCAGATTGGCAAACATCAAAAAATGTAATGGTGTTGGCAGAGGTTTGAAGAAACAGGTTTTTATATATCGTGGATGGAAATGTAAATCGGTCCAAATTGTAGAGAGCCATTGGCAGTATCTGTCAAAATTGCAAATGCATGCACTCTTTGAATCAGCAATAACAGTCCTAGGAACTTTATCCTATAGATACACAAAGGCACAAAATGATATATATGCAAAATTTTTTCTTACAGTATTTGTATAAATACAAGATTGCAAGTAACAATTTTCATCAATAAGTACTAGTTAAAAATGAGGCAGTTCGACATCTTCTGATATGGAATGATCTGTGAGATTTATTGTAAAGGTAAGAAAAAAGCACAGTACACAATATCCATATATAATATATATATTTTATATGTATATATACATATACACATGGACATATATTCATGCATATATGCACACACGCATAAAACTGGTGGGCTGAGGCCAGCACTGTGGCTCACACCTGTAATCCTAGCACTTTGGGATGCCGAGGTGGGTGATCACCTGAGGTCAGAAGTTCGAGACCAGCCTGGTCACCATGGTGAAACCTCATCTTGACTAAAAATACAAAAATTAGTCAGATGTGGTAATCCCAGCTACTCGGGAGGCTGAGGCAGGAGAATTGCTGGAAACCGGGAGGCAGAGATTGCAGTGAGCTGAGATTGTACCACTACGCTCCAGTTGGGGTGACAGGGGAAGACTCTGTCTCAAAAAAAACAAAAACCAAAAAAATCGGTGGGCTGAAGCGTTTGCACTGGCATGTGGGAACCAACTGTGTGCATGATTTACCAAGCCCTTGGCTGATTACTTCATGTTGGTAGTTTGAAATCAGCCACAGTGGGAGTGTTTACACCATGGAAATCAGGAAATACAACACATCAGGACATTTTTGTTTTTGTTTTTCCGGAGAGTTGGTTGATAAACATTTAATTGTACTCACTGTATATATATAAATATAAAATATCTTTTGAAGGTTGTATAAGAGTTGCTATAACATCAGACTCTTCCAGGAATGGGAGGCAGGATAGGTATGAAGTTGAAATTGTACCTTTTGAATATTGTTCCAAGTAAATGTATTACTTATTTGGAAGTAAATATATAAAACAAACCAAAAGTAACTGCAGAGTTTCAGGCCTATGTGACTCTGTTATTTATGGTGCTATTGACTACTGCCGGGGAAAATGGGAAGGTGAGTAGATCTTAGAGAAAGAGAATGCTTTTGATTTTGAGTATGCTGAGCTTGAAGTGTGTGGGTGGTATCGGTGCAGACATGTCCAGCAATAGTGCAAGAGAGAGGACAAAGCTGTTGATCAGTTCTGGGAGTCAGCAATTTAGTTACAATTGTGGTAGTTAAGGGGCCCTTACCTGTACAACCTTTGGGGCAGGTCCCAGGAGAGAAAGGGGGAAGCATGTGGTACGTTGGGGAATGTAAGCCAAGAGGCAGGTAGGGGAAGGGTAGCTGGTCACAAAGGACCATAAAATAATAGTAATGGTAGTTTTTTAAATGAAGTATTTGCTGGAAGTGAAATATTAGTCTTTGTACTTTTTGAAAGAACATCATCTGATTTAATTCTCACAGTTATTCTCTGGGGTGGGTACTTTTTTCAAGATATCCTTGAGTTGGGTAGGATAATTTCAAAGAACAAAACAGAAGAGATCTCTTGGGAAGGGTGTTAATAGAGCAAGACCTTGAAGTGTGGTAGAATTTCAAAAGGTAGACAAATGAGAGAGAAAGACATTTTAGGTAGAGGGGAATGATGAGCAAAAGTGGAAACAGGGTTATCTCTTGCAGCTGAAGGGCAAGAATTCATGGGAGCCCAAGGGTGGTGCATGACTCCTTCATCCTCTGGCCATTGGAGAGCCACAGAATGTTTTGAGCTAGGGAATATATGTCACAGGTAATCAGTTCAACCGGTAGTCAAATGCAAAAATTAAATGTTGTATGATTGGAAGACTTCTGTGTGTACATTGTGGGAAGGAGAGATGGTAGGAAACAGGAAAAATTACCATAAAATTTTGAGATATGGCTGAGAGCAGTGGCTCATGCCTGTAATCCTAGTACTTTGGGAGGCCGAGGCAGGTGAATCATGAGGTCAGAAGTTCGAGACCAGCCTGGCCAATATGGTGAAACCCCGTCTCTACTAAAAATACAAAAATTAGCCAGGCATGGTGGCACGTACTTGTAGTCCCAGCTACTGAGGAGGCTGAGGCAAAAGAATTGCTTGAACCCAGCAGGTGGAGGTTGCAGTGAGCCGAGATGGCACCACTGCACTCCAGCCTGGACGACAGAGCAAGACTCTGTCTAAAAATAAATAAAAAATAAAAAAAAATTGAGATAATGTAGATGACCTGTGAATACACATATTTAGAGTGTCTGCAAACAGGCATTGTGATTGCTCGTGCAAATTTAGTTTCTTAAGCTGAATTTGCCGTGTGACAGTGTATTGCTAATCTTACATATTAGTCACTTAGGGGATGTTTTTCCTATATTTTCCAGAAGACTGTGAATGGGGAATAAGAAAAGTGGAGGTAAATAAGGAAATGATTATTTGTGATGTGCGTTTGTATGTATGTGATTTATAAATGAGCTCTGCCTGGGAAGTATTGATCAGCCTCACGAGGCACACACAAGCCCAGCCTCTGTAGAGAAGTGCTGTGTTTGTACTGGCTGTTCTTTTACCTTATAAACATGTATATACAAATATAGTGGAAAAATTCCACCCTGATTAGGTTTTCAGCTCAGTTTTTCTCTGGCTTAGTGTCTTCTTTAAGTGTGTTTTTTATGTGTATCATTAAGGAATGATACCAATAATAGGGTGTCAAAAAGGAAAGGCTTTGGCCTAAACATGGCTCAGAAAAAGGACTGCCTGGCCTTCTTCATGCAAACCTGCCCGTTCATCATACTTCTGACTTGTAATTCTTGTTTTTCTAGTCTTTGATCCTGTGGGTCAAAATAACATTCCAGCTTGTTTGTTACTTTGAGTTCTGCTTCATTTGTTTCTTAAGTAAGGGCCTGGAAACCTCTCTTATTTGTGGCATCCAGAGGTCTTATTTTCCTGGGTGTGTGTAGATAGGTGTAGATAGATTTTGTATTAGATGACTGCCTTTTCTGACCCACAAATAAGACACCTTTGTCTGACAGATGGTAAGGACCAGAAGGACAAGATGTGGGAATTTTGGTTCCTTTTGTAAAATGTGCAGTATGTGGTCTCCACAGGTGCTAGATTTCCCTTCGTGGCTAAGAACCTCCCAGTCTGGGGAAAATACCCATGTTGTAGGAAGCGAGATCCCTGGGTCTTGCTGTAGCTAGTTAATTCAGACTGAGATTTAGCAAGTCATGGACCTCCCACATCCTTGTGAGCAGTACCGTTTTTCCTTCTCTCTCTCAGAGGACTTGTGTGAGACTTAGCCAGGTGTCAATGGATGTGAAGGAGGAAACAAGGGCGAGGCAACATTCCAGCTGGGCAGGGAGCCGAATGAATGGGACACACTCTTGAGGGCAATGGTTCTAAACCTCAGCGTGTCAGAGTGTCCTGGAGGGACTGGTAAAACACAGATTTGAGTCAGTCTCAGCGGCTCACACCTACAATCCCAATACTTTGGGAGGCCGAGGTGGGAGGATCGCTTGAGGCTAGGAGTTCAAAACCAGCTTGATCAGAATAACGAGACTTAGTCTCTATAAAAACAAACAAATTAATTAATTAATAAAGCAGATTGCAGGGCCCACCCCCACAGTTTCTGATTTAGTGGGTTTGTAGTGGGACCTGAGATTCTGTAACTCTAACAAGTTATTAGGAGATACTGACCCTGCTTCACAGACCTCTTAGCAAATCCAGGCATTGGTTCAGTAGACAAAAGACCGAGTCTTAACCAGTCTGCAGTCCATTCTGATTCAGAGAAGAACCAGAGAATTCTGGTTATCATTAGTTTTTCCTAACCCCCTTATTTTATATAACATTTCCACATTTGTAAAGCACTTTAACGTGTGTTGCTTCTCACACAAAATAAGCCTGTGAGGTAGTCAGGGCAGGTATTAACCTTGTTGGGAGATTAAGGAAAATCAGACTGAAGATAGGTGACTGACTTACTGTAGGGGCAAGCATGGTTGAGCTCATACTTGTATCTGGATTTTCTTACTGTAGATTTATTGCTTCTTCTATATTACCTTTGCTTCCTTGAAAAATACTACATTTTTTTTCAAATGATTTTTAGATAAAACAAAGGGAGATGTAGAATCCTTTCTCTCATGCATTCACAATAAATATTTTTTGATGACATAATACAGAACACATACTTATTGTTGAATAAATGAATGGTTTCCATAACTCCCTAACTCTACTTCTGAACTCATGCACTTTTGTGCCCAGTAGTATCAATTACAAATGAAAAGAAAAACAATAAATAATTATTACACCATGCTTATTAAAAATACTACCCAAAGCGTTGCCTTTAAAGCTAGTTAAAAGGTTAGATCATCTGGTTGTGTAATGCTCAAAGTTTGTCCAACTTTACTTGTTTTAATCACAGCCCCCAACACAAAATTGAGCTTAGAATAGTTTTACAGGTAGAGAAAAGATGTGAAGATAGTACAAAGAATTCCCGGTCGGGCGCTGTGGCTCACGCCTGTAATCTCAGCACTTTGGAAGGCCAAGGTGGGCGGATCACGAGGTCAAGAGATCGAGACCATTCTGGCCAACATGGTGAAACCCTGTCTCTACTAAAAAATACAAAAATTAGCTGGGTGTGGTGGTGTGCACTTGTAGTCCCAGCTACTTGGGATGCTGAGGCAGGAGAATTGCTTGAACCCGGGAGGCGGAGGTTGCAGTGAGCCGAGATCGCATCGCTACACTCCAGCCTGGTGCATAGAGACAGACGAGACTCTTGTCTCAAAAAAAAAAAATTTGCATATGCCCCAAGTGGTTTCCCCATTGTCAATATCTTACTATGATACATTTGTGACAATTAATAAACCAGTACTGTTGCAGTATTATTAACCAAAGTCTATACTTTATTCAGATTTCCTTAGCTTTTCCTGAGAGTCTTTTTGCCATTCCAAGAGTCCATCTGGGGTTCTACGTTATGTTAATTGCCATGTCTCCTCAAGATTTCTCTTGGCTGTAATAGTTTCTCAGGCCTTCCTTGTGTTTGATGACCTCAAGAGCTTCGAGGAGCAGTGGTAAAATATTTTGTAGAGTACGATCTCCATTGGGATTTGTCTGATGATTTTCTCGTATTGGACTGAGGTTATCAATTTTGGGGAAGAAGATCACAGAGGTAAAATGCCATTCTCATCACATCATGTCAAGAATATATGTTATCAGCGTGATTTATAGTTTGTCCATGTTGACCTTGCTCATCTGGCTGAGGTAGTGTTTGTCAGGTTTCTCCACCCTAACGTTATTTTTTCTTTCCCTCTCCGTACGATACTCTTTGGAAGTAAGTTATTAGGCACAGCTCATACTTAAGGACTGGGGAGTTACGCTGCACGTCCTTGAGGGTTGTGTAGCTACATACATTATTCGACATTCTTCTGAGAGTTATATTCGTTTCTTCGCTTGCATTTATTTATTTATTTATTCAATCTGTATTTTTAAATCAGTGTGAATCTATTTATTGTATACGTTGTGATATTTATTGTATACGTTGAATTATAATCCAGTAGTACTCTATTTTGTTGTTCAAGTTCTTCCAGCTTTAGCTATTAGGAGCTATTTCAGTTGGCTCCTGTTCCCTTTGACATAAGTCCATCATTGTGGATGTTTTTTTAGAATGTCCTTACTTTCTGGCACTACAGGGTACTCAGGCTCATCTTGTATATTCCCTGTCCCTGGTCTAGAATCTTTTTTTGTGTGTGTGGGTGATGTTGGTCTTGATCCACTAAATTGATTTCATCACCCACTACATGGTTTACTACCGCCGGTGATAAACACTGATCCATTTCCACTCCTCACATGTTATAAGAAAATAGACACCTTGAAAGGTGAAATGGTTATCTAAGGCTATGCCTCTTTGGTAGCAGATCTCAGGCTAGGATCAGGTCTTCTGAACTTTTAGTCCTGTCCCTTTTCTGCCACTCCATGCTGGCAAATTCCACTGCTCAGGGCCTGCTTCACTGTACTCCCACCTCGCCAAGCTCCTTGTACATAGGCAGTCAGATGTGCGCTCAGCGGGTTGTGCTACTGTCTGCCCAGGGCAGATATCTGCAAAAAGGGGAAAGTGGGCTGGCTGGATTCTTTGTGAGGGCTGCTGTGGTGAGTCTGTGTTGCCTGGTTGAAATGGAGTTTTGTCATGGTGAACACATTACAGACCCACAGAGTGGCACTGCAGACATCAGCACTTTGTGGCTGTGGTTTGACCACATGACTGGCCTCTGTGTTGTGGGGAAGTGGGCAGAAGAGAAGCTTGTAAAATCCAACACCCCTTTCTTTGGGTTCTCTTCCTTTGCATGAGGGAGGATGAATTCAAGAAAGAAGTGAATTCAAGCAACAAACCCCTCAGATTTCACTTTACCCTGTGAACACCTGACATCCACAAAAATAGATCTGAGCAGACAGCTTTTTGGTGTTCTAAAAGCCCAAACAACCTGGTATTAGGATTGGGTGTGAAAAATCAGTTATGCCAAGAAGCTTATTTTCCTTTGTGAGTGGAAATAATTCAGTCATCAAAAGGTTCTGAAGATGCAGGGAATAAGGGACAATCTTATTTCGTATTCATTTCTCAGAATGTTCCCTTTCAAAAATATTTGAAAACTCTTTATTATAAATTGAGGGTAGGCACCCTGGCTGAAGAATTATTCCTGTAAAGAGTTTTAAAAGAATTCAGCAATAGTGCTGTATTGGGGCATTTGTTTGCATGACAGTAACTCATCCAGCATAAGGACAATGTAAAATAAAATTTTTTGGCTTATGTTGCTAAAACGTCCAAGAGTAGGGCTAGCTTTAGGCACGGCTGGACCTAGGTAGGGCTCAAGTCATGCCATTAAAGCCCTGTTTCTTGCCATGTCTTAGCCTGTTTTCATGTGACTTCCTGCTCAGGCACGCTTTCTCTGTGTGTTTCTTAGCAGCCACAGGCTTGTTTCCTATATGCCCAGCAACTCTTAGTTCTACAGATGCTTCTTGGCTCTGGTTATTCCTGCCTGGGTCATGTGCCCAACCCTGAACTGGTTGCTGGGGCCAAAGTTGTCAGGGCTGTCACTGGCCAGGCATGGGCCAAGTGTGTATTTATTTATATTTATTTATTTATTGGAGGCAGAATTTCGCCCTTGTCGCCCAGGCTAGAGTGCAATGGCAATGTCTCAGCTCACTGCAAGCTTTGCCTCCCCGGTTCAAACAATTCTCCTGCCTTAGCCTCCCAGGTAGCTGAGATTACAGGTGTGTGCCACCATGCCAGCTAATTTTTGTATTAGTAGAGATGGGATTTCACCATGTTGGCCAGGCTGGTCTTGAACTCCTGACCTCAGGGGATTCACCCACCTTGGCCTCCTGTAGTGCTGGGATTACAGGTGTGAGCCACTGAATGTCTTTTCATTAAACCATAGAAAGGTTGATGTTCTGGTACCAAAATTAGGAGTTGGCTGGGAAGAGCAAAATAATGGATGTCTGTTTTTTTTTTGTTTGTTTTTGTTTTTTTTGTTTTTTTTTATGTTGTTAACACTGAGGGTAAATGCTTGATGAATGAGTAAATGGACAGCTCAATGTTATCCATGCATTTGTTTATCTAGGCCTTTACCAAATTATATTCATTTACTGTATGGACTTTTGAGCCCTTCTAGAGAGAGCTCCTTGTTTAATGCACTGTGCTGACTGCCAGTATTTGTTGGGCCCCTGTCTTAGTTTGTTCAGACTGCTATAATACAATACCAGCAACAAAGAAGTTTATAAACAATAGAAATTTGTTTCTTTCTGTTCTGGAGGCTGGGAAGTCCATTATCAAGGCATCGGCAGATTTGGTGTCTGGTAAGGGCCTGTGTTCTCATAGATGACACCTTCGAGATATGTCCTCTAAATGGTGGATGGGGCAAGGCAGCTCTCTGGGAGGTTTTTTTGTGAGAGTGCTAATGCCATGCTGGAGGACTCCATTCTCAAATCACCTCTCAAAGGCCCCACTTCTGAATATCATCACCTTAGGGATGAAGATCTCAACATATAGATTTTGGGGGGACATAAACATTCAGACCATAGCAGGACCTCAGCAAATGCAAATTTTGTTAATTTGCTATGGTCAGAATGTAAATGTCTTTTGTTAATTTCAAGGTTAATTTCAGCTAGACTTGGCTGGATCATGAGGAGTCTCTCTTCTCTGAACCTGGTCAGATGTTGGTCTAATACTAACCATGTCAGTATTAGATAGTTTATGATTGGCTTTGGCTTAATGGTCAGCCAAAAGGCCATTTTTATTAAAGACATTTAATAAAATGTCTTTAATAAATCTGCTTTGCTGTTGCTGGAAATAATATATCTTCCTTTTTCCCTTCATGCCATTCTTAGTTCAGATTGTTAGTGGCTAATTCTAATCTTCCCTCTATAAGGGGAAGAATAATTAAAAAAAAAATCATGTACAAACAAAGAATTGTCCCAGGTTTAAAAAATTATTTCAAAGTTTAATTATTCAGATCCTTTGCTGGTTTTCCTTGTTGCTACCTGCTTTCTGCAAATTTTGCTGCCCACCCAAAGGTAGGCAAGGAAAGATTGAGGGGTGTAATTAAAACCTTGATAGCAGCCTATCTTTTTTCTTATTTCTTTTGGAAGGACTGTGTACTTGGTGATATTTCTGTGCAAAGCCAGTTTTGTCCATTGACCAACATGAACTGTGATGGATTATTTGTGAAATTCAGTTAATCATCTTTTCATGTCTCCTTTTACAACAGAAAGTTTAAAGTTGACTGTGAAATCACCCCTGGCCACTGGTGGTCACCTAGACTTCACATCCTTTTCTTTTTCTTTCCTCTTGAGTCCTGTTGGGATCAAATTAAAAATGAATAAATGCTAGGTTCAGAAGAGAGTAAATGTTTGGGGCTGTTCTCCATCTCAGAGTACCAGTTCTATATTTCACAGCACAATAGGAAAGATTTTTAAAAATCTGCCTCCATTAGCACAGATAATTGAATATACTATATATTGATTTTGTGTTGTCTAGCTTCTGCATTTATTTCTGCTCTGCTTGTGTAGCTTAGCACCATCAATTTCTTTTCCTATTTTTAATTTCCGAAGTATTTGTATGTGGGTTGTGGTCAAGATTCATAAAAACCGTTTTGATTAGATTTCTCATTCATTTATGTACCACACAGGTGGGGTATGCCTTTGTATTTTGAGAATATTTTTAGAAGACTAATGAGGTGGAAGGATCTGTGTTTCATTTCCCTTAGTTTCCCTCTATTCAGACACCTGCAGTTGCCATTAATTACTCCTCCTGTGCTACTCTCATGCTCTCTTCGTCTGTTGTGCAATGTTTTAAAATAATGTTGGGAGGGAAGCTGGGTGCTGATGCATATATCTGCCCTGGAATAAATAATCATTTTTTTTCTTGGTGGTTCAACAGAAGGTTCATTTAAGAGTAGTAGCTATTTTGGTACCATTTTAAGGAAATACTGTTATCTTTCTCTGAAATCTTTGCCTGCTCTTAGTAGCTGATCTCCTTTGGTCACCTCACTTTATTCTTAATCAAAAAATGTGAATACCGTTTGTGACTCATGCATTGTTTCGGGAACAGAAAATTTTTTGGTCCAAGTTCTCTTTTCAGTGGTAGGCTCTTTGGTCAAACTAGTGCAAGTCAATTGGATTTTACAAGTGGCTGGTAATCACGTCAGCATTTAGAAAAACATTTATTCATGAAAGGTGTTTTAAAAGGAATATATTTTCTTTTGGAAGTTTGGCCTGTTGATTTATTTTAGGAACATTTTTGTTAAAGCATAAAATGCCTGCAGAAAAGTATAGAAAGCATCCATGTATAAACTAATGAGTTTTCAGAAAACAAATAACCTGTGCAACTAGCATCCAGAACAAGAAACAGATTATTACTAGCTCCTCCAAAGTCCCTTTAATATAGCCCCCAGTCCCTGTCCCTGCCTGTAATGGGTAATTTCCATCCTGATTTGTAACACCATCGGATTAGGTATGCTTGTTTTTGTAACTTATGTAAATGGGCTCATGTAGATGCTTTAGGTCTGTGAGAGTCACTCATATTTTGATGTGTGATTTTTAGTTTGTTTATTCTTATTGCTGTTAGAATTGCATTGTGTTAATATGCCAAAATTTATCTATCTTTTCTATTGACAAAGATTTGTTTTTTTTCTGTTGGGAATTTTTATGATTAATGCTGCTTTGAATATTCTCATATACAACTTTTGGTGAACATACGTCCGTATTTTTACTGAGTATATACCAAGGAGTAGAATTGCTGGGTCCCAGAGTTAATTTATGTTTAGCTTCCATTGATTCCCCCAGACAGTTTTCCAAAATGGTTGTGCCCATTTACGCTTCTTCCAGCAGTGTATGAGAGTTCTAGTTGCTCCACATCTGTACTTGTTCTTTTCTTTTTTCTTTTAGCCATTCTAGTGAATGTTTATTACATTTCATGGATTACAGAAAAGAAGTCTGTAATCCCCTTTAATACTTTTATCTTAGTTATGTTTTTCTTTAGTCATTCAAGTCACAGCCAGGATTTCATGTTAAAACAAACATTAAACAAAAAACTTAGAGAAAAGACGATCAGCATTTAAGTTGTGATATGAATGTCTAAGCCAAAGAACAAGTCTCCAGATCTTCACTTTATTTATTATCCCTATCACTAGATTTACAACATTGCTTTGGAAATTTAAAACAACATATGCAGTTAGAAATGTACAGTCTTTTAAATTCATTCTTCCATGCCGCATTAATTGAGTGAATGTGCTGACATCACAGGGAATGCTAAGATGAAGAATATAGTCTGGACCTTCAAGAAGTTCTTATGTGTACGTGGCAGAGTGAAGTGATGCTATTGTGAAGCATTAAAAATGCACCCTGGGCACTCTGAGGGAGGAGGGATTAAGTCCTATGAGAGGAATACAGGAACACTTCATAAACATTGAAATGTCTTTGAACTTGACTGTAAAGAAATTTTGTAAGTGAAGGGGGAAATAATGGGCGTTTTCCAAAATGTAGCCCATTTGCAAATAGCTCAGAGTGGCTGGATCATAGAATGTGCAGAGTAATACAAAGGAAGAAAGTTAAAGAGAGTGAAATAAATTTTCTTAAAATTTATGATTATATTATATGATTGATTAATAATATATAATTATAATACTATATATTATCTATATGTACTTGATTATATTAATTGCTTCCTGAGAGAACGAGATCATGGAGGACTTTGAATTCTAGTCTAACAGTTATATTTTTTAGGGTTTATAACATTCATCCATGTGTACTCCCGTCTTTAGTTCTCACAGTAACCAAGTGAGGAAGCAGTTTTTATTTGTGTTTTACAGATGAGAAAGTTGAGACCCAGGAATTTAAGCAAAACCATTCAGTAGTTGATATTAGATTTGAGAACATTAAGTGTATTATTTAAGAAATAACTTAGATTTACTGTATTTTGTTACTAAAAGGACAAAAAGCAAAATACTAGAGTATTTTTAGGATGCATGTGTACTGAATAACAGCAGTTGAAGCTTAGTGATTTGAGATGTGCAATTTTATCTGGATCCTTACCTGAGTACTTATTACCACCGTGATCAAATTTCAGCTGTTCAACCTAGATTAAAGCTTGGTTTCATACTCTCTATCCCTGGGTAGAAAAATGGGAATTGATTAGGAAAGAGGTAGTTGAAGGCTTGATAAGTTTTTGCTTAATGCAACCTGAGGATTTGTTTGTTTGGGGCATTTAGAACTGTAATTCTGTTTTTTGTTTTTTTAATTGACTGGAAGGCAGGCATTGGATTTGTTGGTAAATATTTTTTTCTTTTTTTGTCTGTTTTGCCATATCTCAGCAAAGTGTGGGTGACTTTAATAGGATTGGCCCCCTTCTTTTAGTGGGTTAAAATTTTCTCTTATTGGAAGCAATGGGTCCATTCAGGTACAGAGACTGAAACTTTCTAGAGTGGCTTAAATAGCAGATCTACCTACTTAGTCTTATTTGACCTGCATAGCACCAGGCAAGGCAGATAGCATAAGTTATTCTAGTTAGACTGATGAGCAGACAGAACTCATGGTTGCAAAGGAGTTTGCCCAAAATCTTACCACTTTAATTGATGGAACAGACAATGAATTTAAAAATCTAGAAATTCAGTAGAACAAAGAGAACACATTTTAAAAAGGAATTTCAACAGAACTCCTTGAGAAGAGGGTAATAATGGTTGAAGGGTAAAAGAGTTTAAAAAAGAAAAAATCCTGAATTTTCTTATAAAGAAACAAAACAGTATATCCCCATTGAAAAATAAAATTTTAATTATTAAGATAACGTAAATATCTAAAAGACGATGGGAAAACCACAAAACGTAGAAAAAGGCCCGTTTTACAAGGAAGAATACAAAGAATCCAAAAGTTTTAGTTCTAACAATGCGACTAACTTTATAAACAGAAAACCTTCCTTGATAAATGTATGCCTCATGGACATAAGGCAAAAGAAGATGGCCGTCTGATAGTGAAGTTGTGAAAATGGTAATACTAGTGCTTTACTCTTCTGTTCTTCATAACAACAAATACACTGAATGGGCAGGTGCGACAACCTAAAGCCAGAGTGGAGAAAACTAATGCAGGATTGGTTTTTAAAAATCAACTGTATTCTCATCTGAGTTGTCTCATCCATTAATGAATAAAATCATTCTATCCACTGGCATCCTTTGCAGATGTGGAAATAGAAGAACAGGGAAGGGTTGGTTAACTGGGAACCAGTTGGCACCTTTAAGGCTGAGTCCGGGGCGGGCTTTGGCATATTTCAGTAACAGAGCGGTTTTATTGAAGCCTTTATAGCTGAGTGGTTTCACACATGATGGGAAGCAGCACCGAGTTCACATCCATATGTTGACTAGGTCATTTTCATCCTGGAAGGAGTCAGTGAATATTTTCCATGGAGACTGATCCAGGGCCTGATGGAAATGGACATTTCCATTAGTGATCTGGAGTGGAAATTATACGGTTAGGGTTTACATAGTCTCATAGCTACAAATGCAGGGTTTTCTCAGCAGGACCAATAACTAGTTTGAGTGGAAATGATCTGAAAGATCTAATACTAATTAGATATAATTACTAATGCATCAAGACCCTTTGTGGGTCCAGGGGATACGACAGCAAACAAAGTCCCTGCCCTTCTGGAGTTTGCATTATAAGCAAATAAATATATATTAGGTGATAGTAAGTGCTATGGAGAACATTAAAGCAGGGATAAGCAGGTTAGAGTGTACAGGAGACGGGACGCTGCTATTTGATTTTACATAGAAATGGCCAAAGACTACTCTGATGAGATGACTTTTGAGCAGAAACTTGAAGAAATAGGAGAAGCACAGACTGCACAAACATCTACTTAGAGAAAACAGAAAACAGAGCAAAGGCCCTGAGGTCACCCTAGTAGTCGCTTCTCCACAGAGCAGGCAGGGAGAATCACTAGAATGGAAGCTCTAGGAGGGCAGGAACAACATGTATCTTGTCTACCACTGTATTTCCAGCACTGGAAAAATTCCCAGGATGTTGTAAATGCTCAGTATATTTTTGTTGTTGCAATGGATTAATTGCTAAATGATACAGTAGCCCCCAAACTCATTATGGGAAAAGTTTGCATTTTGCCTTATTGGTGTGGAATTAACTGGTAAATTAACCTGCCACTGGCTTTCAACAAATTCATGAATGATTGAACTGCAGCAGTTTATTAATTCAAAAATAATTTTTTGGAAGTCTATCATGTGATACTGTTCAAGTGTTGGCAGTATGTATAGTAGTGAACAAAATAAAATCCCTGCTTCATGAAACTTGAGATATGGCTAACTCCCTGGCAGAGCTGACAAATGGTCAGATACTGAGAATCAAGAAGTAACCAAGGCACATTATGGATCTTTGAGGCTATGAATTTGGAGGGCATGATCACATTTCCCTTGTCTGCCCTGTTGCCTCACCCTCTACTTCATCCATAGATCCATTCCTTTAGCACTGTCAGCAAGAACCCTTGGCCAGAAGGACCCCATATGATACTTTTTATACTCTTTCCAAAAAACCTTTTCAGAGTGTCTTCCACTTTTATAATTTCTAGGTAATATGGTTTGGTCATCATATTCCTACTAAAAATTTCCAGGTTTGAAATTAAAGAGAGTGTTGATGCAAGATGAATTTTTGTTTGTCTGTTTAGGGTCCACATCTTTAATTCCTTTCAATGTACTGTTGGAAGAACCCAAATTTTTGTAGGAAATGGGGTAAGGAGGATTGCAGACTTGACTTTTTACGTTTTGGCCCCCTCTTTTCCCCACCGCATTCTTTTTTTTTCTGATTTGTGTGAGAGAATTGGCCAGGCAGCAGTGAGTAACATGGGACAGAGAGAGTGCTGTTCGTCTAAACACTTTCTTTGCAGCAGAAATGCCAAGGTTAACTGGGTCTCTCATGGATATGTTGATATGAATTCAAGTAGTGTAGATGATTCTTGGCATAAGAGTAGCTGTAACAACATTCATAATTATATAAAACTTCTAAAGCTATTTTGGTCTGATACCTTTCCTTGGGACTGAAAGATTTTGACATCCTTATAGAGAAAGGATTAAAAAGTAAGTCTCTCTGGGCACGGAGAATAAATAACTTCATGTCTAAAAATATCTTAATGTGCAAAAAAAAAATTAATCCAACGTGTTTGGACAGATTTTTTAGCACCACCAGATGATTTCTGCTGCTCAGGAGAGTATTTTGGCTTAAGTGATTCTGTGTTTGGACTTTATCACTACTTTGTTTGCCTACATGAAAATGATAGTTTTGGGAGAAAGTAGAAGAGTGGTATACTATGAAAGAGGAAGGAAGGTCTTGGTTGGAGAAGGGCTTCACAGGGCCTGTTGGGAGCTGCCACCTTCAGTGTACCCAGACCCTTTCTCTGAGTTTATTCTAAGATTCATCTGGTGACTGAGGAAAAGTCCCAGACTGTTGATCATCATTGTGATGATTACCATGAAGATTATTTTCTTCATGAGCTGTTTTGTCTCACATTTTGTAGCAAAAGCTATTGCTGGGATACATGCTGCCTCCTTGTAGTTCATGCTGTTGAACATTAAATGGAAAGTCAGATGGTATTGACCGTTTATTAAATGGAGCTCCAACTGTGCCTTGATCTAAGTGACTTGGAGTTTTATTTTCATTCATTTATTGAGCACCTACTGTACCAGGATCTGAAACAGGTAGTGGGCACAAATCTGCAGCTTCTGTTTAGGGTAAGCTTCCTTACCTGGCTGTGAACTGTTTGATCAGTGATACAGCCTGACTGCTTTCTAATGTGCCTAATTCTTTTTCTGATAATTTATTTAGTTTTCATACTGAGAGTAGTAATGAATGCTCAATTAATAAACTTTTATTTAAGATGAATATTCCAGTCTGGTTACAATTCAGCAGACATGCAACACTTTTTTTTTTTTTTTTTTAACAATACTTTAATAAGACACATTTAAACCCAACTTCAGAGCAGCCTTTCTGGGAGGGATAGGAAATTAGAACCTGCTGGTATAATTTTTTTTAAAAGAAACCCCAGGGAAGAATTGCTTGGTTGGGAAAGATATGGGTTTACTTGTTGGCAGAGCCAATAAATGATAGCATATTGAGAATTGAGCTGTAGATGGATTGCCAGAGTAATTAAAGTGATGAAGCAAAACTACTCAAGTGAAGGCTTTAATCTTTTTGTCTTTTAAGATAGTATTATGTTAGCGAAAGCCTATAGTATTTATTTATTTACGTTTTAGAGACAGGGTCTCACTCTGTCATCCAGGCTGGAGCGCAGTGGTGTAATCATGGCTCACTACAACCTTGAAATCCTGGGCTCAAGTGATCCTTCTGCCCCAGTCTCTCAAGTAGGTGAGACTACAAGCATGCACCACCATGCCTGGCTAATTAAAAATTTTTTTTTTGTAGAAACAGTGTCTTGCTGTGTTGCCCAGGCTGGTCTTGAACTCCTGGGCTCCAAAGATCCTACCACCTCTGCCTCCCAAATCTGCCTCTGAGATTTTATGCATTGGTCATCCAAGAGTTATTTTGAATAAGATCGGGAAGAGGAAGCGGGTTGGTAGGGAATTGGGTGGGGAAATATTTTATATCTGGGAACCTTGATGGTACTCTTGTTTATAGATTCAGCTGATAGTTTGCATATTGGTAGGGCGGGCCTAGAATCCTGGAAATAACCTTACCATAATCTCTATAGAGTTGATGTAGTGCACAGAGTTAAGAGTGTTGCAGGATTTTGCCTGTGACTATACATATGCCTGGCATGAACTGTACTGAGATACATGGAAAATTTCAGTACCTAGTCTCCAAAGGTGGCTCATTGGAGGATCTTTCCTTATTTATAGAACAGCATCTAAGATTTCATCCAATTTCAGGATATTCCTTAAGGCTTTTAAAAATAACATTTTATACATGGAAGATTAGACCATACCTTCTGAGGTTTCTGAGGTGTCACTTTGCTGCAGGGCATTGTATTGAATGTCAGGAGACTTAAGAACCAGGTATATGACTAGTGATTACATGACGTTGGGCAAAACTTGAGCCTTGTGGGCCTCAGTTTCTCTGTCCTTAAAATAAAAAGTTGGACTACTTATGTTTTGCTTAGCGTCTTAATTTTTTTTCTTAATTCTGTTTAGATTACATATCCTAACCCACATGAAATATTAGCCTATTGAACAGAATTTTGGGCGTTCTTTCAGTGTCTGGGTAGTTCAGGTGCCTCCTGCCTATCACATTCTAAGACTTGACTCAAAGTCTGAGCTTCCTTTTTGAGGCTTGAAAGAATGGCTGGGGGGAGGCCTCTCTACATTCATCCCTGTCTTTCTTTTAAGTTATTAGATGTTGTAATCCAGTTAATAATACCCCCAACAAGTGTTGCTGTCAACAGTACTAGAGCTCTGTACAGTCTCATTCATGTTGGAATAAATAGATTCCTTTTTATGTTTCAAAAAATGAAAACATTTGAGGTTTCACTGGAAGTGTTTATTCATTCGAGCTGAAAGATGTACCGTGGGTGTTGTGATTTTGGAGAGCTTCTGCAGCAGGTTGATGTCTAGAGTGTTTTGTCCCTGTTTGTGTTTGTTTAGACTGAAATTAATAGAGTTTTTCTTGCAAGCCATGAGGATCATTAATACACGTTTCTCCCCCATGGTGTGTTTGTCAGCCTTTACATGGAAGAACAAAATGAAAGAATATTTTTTCTTTTAAGCTCAAAGCTTATGTCTTTATCATTAAATTGGGGAACTTGGGAAAAAAGAAAACAACATCCTGTGTGTGTGAGGAGAGGGAAGGCATTTGTGTGTATGCACAATAATAAAGTATAAGTCATAAATACTAATAGTCTTCTGGGTTTTGCAAACCAGATTTCTTTCCTGGCTCTAAAAGTGTTTTTATTTTTTGTGTCCACATCTGTAGTCATGCACTTGATGCACATATTTAATAATATTAAGTGATTTTTTTGGTTCACCATTGTTTTTCATTTTTCCCCTTTCTTTTTACCAGAAGGGATATAAAGTTAAATATAAATTCTCTATGCATAATTGAAAAAGTGATTTTGATTTGCTTTTTACTTGAGCAAGGAGTTGCTTTTATTTAAAGGCATTTTTATTGTTAAGAAGCTTGGGGAAAAAAACCCACTTAAGGATATGCTTACATAAGGCTACTAACAAATATTTTTAGATAAGATTTTGATTGATTTCTTTCACAGTCAAATTCCATAATCTCAAATTTCTTCATTTCTTTCCTCCCACTTTCCATTCTCTTGATGCCACAATCATCAAATAATTTGTATTAGGAGATTCTTTCTTTTTGTTGGGGTTGGTGAGGGGGAGAGAGATTGTTGTTTTGAATATTAAATGATCATTTAATGGGGACTTTGATACAATATCATGTAAATGCAACTTTAATGCATTAATCAGATTTAATCCATTAATTCAGATTTAAGGCTTAGCTTTATATAAATATGAAACTTAATTTTTTTTCTTTCAGCTGAAGTGCAGTCTCCCTGAGTTTGTAATGGACTTTTAACTGTTGAGCATTGACTTTAAACATTTCTCTGTGGTGACTTGAGTTCCAAATTACGTAACCACTTTAATTCTGCACAAATTTGTTCTGAATGATCCTCTTTCTTTCGTTTTACCTTTATCATCTTTGGCTAAGAAATTTTACATGTTCTGTGTATTGAACTAAATAGTTTCTGCCTTTCCCTTTTGAGAACTTTGATGAGTTTAACTTTTTCTATATTTTTTGGATTTCAAGTTGTAAGTCCTAGTTATAAGGACTTAAATGAATATTGATACAGGCATTTTGATTCTGTAGAAATCTGCTTTCACCAGTACGTGTGTGTGTTTGTGTGTATTTTTGTATGTACCTGTCAAGGTGCATAGATATGTGTTCCTGGAGACTTAATTGCATTACTAATGTTTTTTTCTGGTAACCAAAGGCAGTGTGGCAAAATGACACGTTTCCTTAGGAACTTTTGTGCTGGTACTCCATACTGCTACAAATACTTTTTACAACCCAGCTTGCTAATCCAATCATTTATAATGGCATTTAAATGATTAGATTAGCAATTATTTATTTTTGAAAATAATTGAAAGAAAATGTTCCACTAAGGAAGGAAAATATGCTGCCAGGTAAACTATGATGGCTGTTAAATGTGAGACACACCTAATATCAGAGATATTAAAATGTGGAAAAGGGTGTGTTCCAGAATTGGTGGAACACAGGGATGTGAAGCTATACTGTAGGTCTATATGTCCTGTTATGGAAAGATGTTAGGAATACATTGTTAAATGAAAATGGCAAGTTATACAACAGTGTGTAAAATGTGGTTCCGTTAATGTGAATAAGCAGATTGATAAATTCTAGGTGAATTTATGCTCAGCTACTAACATGAATTCTCCCCAGTATGGTGAGATTACTCACAATGTTTTCACGGCGAGGATGCACATGGTATGACGCAATTCACAAAGAAAAAATAAAGTAAAAGTCCAGAGAAATCATGATTTGCAGACCCCTTTGATAAGTCATTAACATAATAAAAGCCAGATCTGAAGCCTCCTCCTGGAAATTGTTTAATTAATTTCTGTTTCTGTTGACTAGGAGCAGCATAGTCATTAGGAACAACTGATTTCCTGTGATGACTCATAATTCAGCCTTATACTTTGTATCCACACCTGGGAAGAGCTTGTCCTGAGGGACCTCCATCTACCCTCTCAGTTAAGATACTTCTGATCCCTTTCTGCGCTCTTGATGACAGAGGGCTTAGTGAGATTAGCTGGCTTTAATATTAGCGTAGGTAGACAAACATCAAATAAGATGTAGAATTAAGGATCCTGAGATCTTTAATAGGTGATTTGGGAATTATGTACTCAAAGAAAAGATGGAGACCTCCTCTTCCATAGAATGGAGAATAGAATCTTAGGGCTGGAAGAAGGTATTATAATATCACCCAGTCCATTACATCATCTGATTCTGTAATCTATAGAACTTTGTGGACGGACATCATTTAGCCTCTAAAAGTTTTTTCAGTGACTCAGTACTATTGCCTGAAACCCATTCCAGCTCTCAAATTCTTAGAAGTGTCTTTTTTTTTTTTAAAGGAAATCTGCTTGCTTTGACTTCCACCCATAAGCTGTAGGTCTACCTTCTGAAGTATTAATAGAAAAATCTAATGTCTTTTGTATAGAAGTATTTCAACTATTTCCTCTGAAGTAAAGTGAGCCCGATGTCTTCTGTACAACAATACTTCAAATATTTGAAAATACCTATCTGTCTTCTCCTAAGACTTTCCTTTATAGGCTGTCATTCCCAGACTTGAAACCACTTGAGAATCTTCTCTCTTTCTCTTCTGTAGCCAAGGGAGACTGTTTCTCCGTGATCTGTCTTTGTCAGCTCCAGCTCAAGGGATTTCTGTATAGATCTGCAAGCTTGCTGTATGGCATGTGATAGGTTGTCTTAGTTTTATTTTTTATTTCTAGTAAAAGATTTAGAAATGAACATTGGATTAAAGAAATCATTCTTCTCTCTCTCTCTTTTTTTTTTTTTTTTTTTTTTTTTTTTTTTTTTTT
>NW_016107360.1:9270846-9282131 GCF_001604975.1 Cebus imitator | reverse complement strand
CTGATCTTGAACTCCTGACCTCTTGATCCACCTGCCTCCACCTCCCAAAGTGCTGGGATTACAGGCTTCAGCCACCGGGCCCAGCAAAAAATCGTTATTCTTAAAGCTTAATCTGCTATACAATTCTTGCATCTTTGGCATACAGTCAAAGGATGGAGTTTTTGGGGACATTACAGTGTCTGCCTATATGGTGTCAAATCACCAACACCAATCAGAATCTGCCGCATTGGTAGTATGCACTAAGTGAGTGACTGGGTGTGGTGTGTGTGATTTAATTAGCTATATATGTATACATATATATATACACACACACATATTACTGGTGTTCAGATTATAATAGTTTAGTTTGTAGCATATTTCCAATGTTCAAATTTCAATAAATACTGTGCTATCTACTCAGAAATAGTGATTCCTAGATATTTTTGGCAATATTTGGCGTCCTCCCTCCCCATATAGATAAGTTGCTGGTATGGCTAGGGATTAAACATTATGCTAAAAATGTGACTTTGAAATCCATTTCTTGACAGGGACTAAGAAAAGGTAGTTTCTGTGAAATAAAAATATGCAGCTTTCAGGAGAAGTCACCAGGGGAGCAAAAGTAGCAGTTGGGAGCGATGCTCTGGAGGTTTCTGTTGCCTGGGTAAAGCCAGGCTCCATACGTGCTGTGGGCTGTTTCCTTCTATAGCCATTGAACTATACCTGGAAGAGCTTTATTCAGAGAATTTCCTAGCTGTTTTTTTCTCTATGTTAATACATTTTTGGAAGGAGATAGTGAATACTGACATCCCACACTTTTATAGGAATTCAGTTTTGCTTTTATTTTCTAAATCCTTTTTTATGGAATTGTAAAAGTCTTTCTTAGAAGGGACCTTAGAATCTTAGAACTTCCATCTGATGTTTTACTCCTCTCTGCAACATCTTGACTTGACATTAAGGACAGGGCATCCTGAGTTTGTTTTTAGACAGCTCCACGCCTTGCTAGAACTCAGCAGTTCAGCTTCCTGTGGTACAGATTGTTTTCTTTGTTTTACAATTTAAAGACATGAAAAGGCCAAGAATAATGAACAATAATGCTTATCCTTTTCATTTCAAGCACAAGCCAAACAGCAAAGCTTTATTGGGTGCCTACTGGGTGTTGGGAAGAAAAAGAGTTAAGATAGTTCTTTCTCTCTCCTCACACATCCCTGCTACTTCTGCTCATGAATCCAAAGTATATAATTAAAAAATGATGTGAGCAGATGAGGGAGAAATGTGTGCCACATGGAGTGGATAAGGCAGACCTGAGCCTGCCCTTCTTACTGGGCAGGACTCTGTGGCTATGTGGCCTTTTGTTGCTTAAGAGTCCAAAGTGCAGAAGCAGCTCTATAACCCTCAGCTAATCATTCAGTTAAGCTTAGCGAATTCAACAAAACAAGATACTTGTACTGAGCAAAATAACAGATAATGTCTGGTATTTCCCTCTTCATGTCTCATATCTAGAATATAGTCTTCTACCTAAACACATTAACTAATGGAAACTTACCGCTTTAAGTTCTGTGGAAGTTTTAAAAACTGACCAGAAGTTCTTTCATTAACAAGTGGGGTCTGTGTACCCTCCTCTTAAATATGAGTTGGTTTGTGTTTTCTCCAACCGAGAAAAGTATAGCAAAAAATAACACTATGTGACAATCTAGTATTGTAGGTTGTAAAAGGCTGTGCAATTTCTGCTTGCCTCTCTTGGGACATTAGTTCTGACCATGCTTACTGACAGGTAGTAGTATGGCTACTCTGAGATTCCATGCTGGAGAAACCATGTGTAGGTTGCCCAGCCAGCAACCCCAGCTGAGCTCCCAGCTGACAGCCAGCATTGACTACCAGCCTTGAAAGGGAGTCACCTAGGACACCCACCCAGCTGAGTCTTCAGATGGCTCTAGCCCCACCTAGCTCCAGCCCCACCTGGAATAGATTGCCATCAACTGAGACACTCTGCGCGAGAGCTGCTGAGCCCAGCCTTTCCTGAATGCTTGACCATTTAAATGATGAGCCAGATGAAACAGTTGTTTGAAGCTGCTAAGTTTTGGGGTACTTTGTTACTTAACAATACTAACTGGAACAAGTACTAAGAAATAAAAATATTTAAAATCACATCGCTCTAAATTGTATTATCCACTGTACTCTTCCTTTGAACAGAGTCTTGACATAATTTGAACCTCTTAGGAACAATAAGCATCTTCTCTCTTACATTGTGATTAATATGGTTATGTCCTCAAGCTGTAAATTGAGTTGCAAAAGGACTCTAGACTGCTCAGCTTATCAGAGTCTTATGTGTACTTCTAGTTTTTTTTTTCCTTGCTACCAGTAATCATTTCACCATATCAGAGTGTGCCACTTTCAACATCTTGAACCACACCTGGAATTATTGTGTTCAAATTTAGATACTGCCCTTCATGCCAGATGTTTTCAACAGATATTCAATGAGTGCTTACTTTGTGTCTGGCCTTGTTCTAGGTGCTAGATGAGATGTTTAGCTTTAAGATAGCAGTGATTTTTGTCACTGATGTATCTCCAGTTCCTGGAATAATATTAATACTTGGTGTCACTAAGTCTTTGTTGAATGAATAAATATACAGGACACTGTGTTAGGTGATCAGACCACATACTCACGATGGATTCTGCCCTTAGAAGAGTGAATAGGATGGAGAAGGAACTGGAAACCATGTTGTGGGAGAGTGAGTGAATTAAATGGAGATGTTGCCTGGAATAAAGAAGGGTTGATTGATGGAGGGAAGGTTTATCATGTGGAAGAGAAATGATACTAGATTTGAAATAAAGTGTTTTTCTTTTTTATTTGGTACTTTATTATCAAATGATAATATTATTTATGATAATACAGGTGATAAACTCCACTCAAGATTTCATAATCAAGTAATCAAGTCTTCATTGGGGTTTGCCACCAAATGACCTGGCAGTGGCAGTTTTGGTTTAAGAATGCTGCTTTCTCAAATGCGAGAAAATACCTAGTCATGGAATCCATCAGGAAAAGAAAATCAGATGTTAACACCATTGGCCAGAATTATTGTTTCCTGTTTTGTGTTTTCTAAAATATTTCTTGACAATGATGTGGTTATTCATTCATTTAAAATGTCACTATTAAAGCAAATGAGAAGGGCCTTATAGACGAGTTATGCACTCTGCCAGGTAAGAAAAATACAAATACCATTTTGTGGTACAAACCTTTGGATAAAATAGTGCATACAGAAGAACATTTGGCATTCCTTCTCTTTTGAAAGAGAGAGGATAATTGGGTTTATTGAGATTTAAAATTCTTAAATATCACCAGGGCAGTTTTAACACTTGAAGTTTTTTGCTAGTTTCACCACCATAGTCCCAGTAATGATCAGGTAGGTTTAATGCAAATGAGAAAATAGAGGTCTTGCTTAAAGTCTCACAGTAAGTTTAGGAGATGTTACAGCCATTATTGTAACCAGACGTCTTAGTTTAGAATACAAAGAATCCAATAATCTCTTCAAGTCAAGATAACTTTTTAATCTTTGGTTTCTCCCTAATAAAAATGTTTTCTTAAATAATTGTTTTTTTACTTTTGACTGGAAAATTTTAAATTTCTTTCTTGGTTATTCTTTACTTATGAGGGGAAATTATTGACTTCTTATAGTCTCCTATCCATGCTAGGAAGACTGAATAAGTAAAAGATTCTTAATTCAGTTTTTATTGTCTCTTCCAGTTTGTGTTTAATCTGAAACATAAGGTACATTTCACAGATTGTCTTATCCGGTGGAGTACAATTATAAATATCAAGATTCAAAATGGACCAACCAAAGGCACATCTGTTTATGATGTTTATTCTGGATAGTGGCATCTTCAGCAGTCCATTCCAATTTAGTTGTGTCATAGTGAAGATATAGTCAGCACCAGGGAACATGAAAGCTTTTCTTAGAGTCACATTTCCATTTTAGTAAATTCCACTTGCCTGATCTGTTTCAAAATTGAATCTGTTTTTTAGTATGACTCTAATAGGACATGGGTTTCCTTGGAGATATGTAGATGCAGACTTGTAGCGTTAGCTTTGATCTTATTTCTAGTTTAATGGAACTGTTCTTAGAAGAGTTTCCATTTTTTCTGCATACCCATTTCAGTCATTAAAATATCCCACCAAAGCAAATATAGAAACTATGCCGGTAAGATCTGAGGTGATAAATCTCAGGTTATAAACATGGTGCTTGATTGCAGGGATGATTTCGGAGGTGAGGATGGGGATTAGGGGAAATGACTGCATTTTCAAGTATCACTCCAGATAGACTTTTTAGGAGGAAAGACTATGGATCAGTGTACCTGGCAAATACCAATCCTAGTGCCAGCAATTTAAGTTCATATGACTGTGGAACGAGACCTAGCATGTACCTGATATTTTCCTGCTCGTTAATAAAATAAGAGAAAAAGGATTCTACATTCTCAACCGTAAAATTTTGAAGACTCCAGAGATGTATAGAGGGAGCCTAGGAGGGAATTTATGACACCTTGTTCAGAATTGAGCCTGTTTGTTTTTTAAAATAGTGTGTCACTTGTCCTCTAAATGATGCCAAATACAGACATGCCTTGCTATGCTGAAATCTAATCCATGGAAATGAAACTGACGTTCATCATTTATACATAATGGGACAAATCTGACATAAACACTTGATAACTATGTTCGCCGTCTTTAGGCTGTTTTCTTTAGTCGTGCATTTCAGCAAACATGTACTCAGACTGTTTACATCTGTGGGGATCCATAGGCCCCCTTTCTTCTGCTTCATTTTTGTCTGCCTTGTGTTTTTTAAATATCACATCAGTGAATCTGCTGATAACACCAGCTTAGCCTTCACCAGAGGGCCAAGAAACTGGGACCTAGGAATATCATGAATGGACCTAGGAATATCATGAATATCTTTGGAGGAGGCCCAGCTTAGAAGCTAGAAACCATATTTGTTATTTTTGTTTTGGAATGAAATAACTAAATGAACAGACTGAAATGTTTTTTGTCCTTTCTTTAAGCCTCTAAGGTACAAGCAGATGTATATAGTCTGCCTCACAGCTTGAGTATCCTTGTCTCATTCACTGTGTCATGACTTGCTGTGGTGTGACCTAGAGTATTGGGGAATGAGAGGGTCAGATTCTTCAGCATGAATCTAGCTAGTGTGCTGGGCATAGCACTGTACTAGGGCAACCATGGAAGGGACGTAAATTAGTTAATTCATGAACCCCTGGGTTGCCATAGCCTGCAGAGACTATAGTAAGGACTTAAGATCTGTAGCATAACAACATGGGAAAACTTTTTGAGGTTCCATTTTACCTGGGCATTTCTTCTCGCCCTGGGCTGGTGTTTTGTTTGAAGCCAGAGAGAGATCGGCCTTTGCAGGTGGACATTGCCATAGCATCTTACCTTTGCAGAAGAAGCAGTAGTACTGCTCAGCTCCTTAATTTACACTGTCACACAGTTGTTTGTAATGTAGTTTCTTAATCACAGTTGTGAAATCTGAATAGTGACAGGTTTTGGGCTTTTTGTGGAGGTCATTTGATGACAGTGTTTGCCCTGCCCTGCCATGAGGCTATTCATGATTATTATCCCACCTAAAAGGGATGTTCATACATGCAAAAATATCAGTGTGTTTGACTGTGAGGTGCTGCTCTTAAGCTCTGCTGGAAGTTTATAAAATATATGACACGTATATCATATTACCTTTAAAAAGCCATTTTGAATATTCCTAGCCTTGAAGGTTTCAGAAAAGGATCTGAAGACTTGCACCTAACAAGAAGAAAAATGGTCATCACCATAGAAACACAGAAGCTTTCATACTTTGCATTTATCCTAAGTTAATATTTTAGGGACTAAATTCTCTACGGTTGAGTAGATGAGATCTGATACCAGGATATCCATATTCTGTTGGTGATCAGTGTGGAGTGCATGGATTGTCATGGGACAGAGAAGAGGCCTGTGAAGGATCTAAATCCAGGAAACAACAGAAGCAAAGTGTCTGGGAAGGTGCCAGACAGACATGCTTCAGGCACTGCTGGCTCTAAGTGCACTTAGTGCCTTGATCAGACATGGGGGTTCTTAGCTGTGTTTAGAACTGCAGTTTCATTATATTGGTTGTATAAAAGAATACCTATACTTAGGTTGACTATTTAGTAAATTTGGTTTAGTTCATTCCATATTGTATGAATTCCATTTTTCAAATAACCCCCTTGTTTCCTTATAAAGTTCTGAGGTTAAAAAAAAAGCATCTTGAGATATTTTTAAGGGAAGCCTTCTTGAGTCAGTCGGATACAACATTTCTGGTGGTACCCAAAGTATTGGAGCCGATAGGCAGCAAGCCTTACAGAACAAAACTTCTGTTGGATTATATGTTACAAAGAGAGATGTGAGCAAAACACAGCCCTGGGTCCTTAGAAAGACACTGAAGTTTGGGTATGGATAACTATGCAGCCTGCCTGCCCTGGCTTGCCTTGCATTTAGGATAAGTGGAGTAAAATGTGAGAGATAAAGGGGGAAAGGAAGGTTGGATTGGCACTTGGGAGGGCCTTGAATACCACCACTGTATAGTTGGACTTCATGTACATCATTTGTTCACAAGTTTTGCATTTAGAATTCCATGCAATGATATATTACACTTCAGATAACTAAAGGTGTTATTTTATGCAAAGTTAGAGAGCTCTTCTCCTAGATGTGATTATGGTGAAGTGGAGAACAGATTGCCATTTCTTGATTCTTGTGGTGGGAATACTGTGACCTATCTTACGGGATGCAGGTGCTGTAAGAGCTTGAAAGTTAGTGCTCTGGGTGAGGAGGAGTCACTGCAGGTCTTTGCATAGAGAGGAGTAATCAAAGAGATGCTTCAGGAGGATTCAGTTGGCAACTGTGTGTGGCATGGTTTGTGGAGAGAGCCCACTATACCTTGGAAAGCTAGGTAGGAGCTATTGTAGTCATGTAGGCAAGAGATGATAATTGCTACCTAAACCTGGCAAGCAGCAGTGGGAGTAGAAAGGGGGGAAATGTTGGGAGCAGAGACTTTAAGGAATATCCTAAATGCATTGTATTCATCTCCACTTTTCTCATTTTATTCCTTCAGGGCTCTTCTAAATTGACAAGAAGAAAGACCCAATTAGGAGGAGTTGTCTGATAATAGACTGGAATTTTTAGGATTTTCCCATGGTTCAGGGCAACATTTTTAATGCATATGTGAAAGGTCATCTCCCTGAAACTACTGCTAAGGTGAATGGAATTCTCCTTAAAAGAAAGAAATGTTACGAAGATGATGTGGGAGGTGTGAGCTTTGGTATGTCGCTGTCTCCTGTTTGCCTTCAAGCTCCTGGCCTGTTGTTATCCTCTGCTGCGCCCATATTGAGGACTTACCTGGCATCCTCATTCACTGTTCCTCATCTCCTTGGTTTTAGAGATCTCCCACACCACCTCAGCAGCCCATTTCAGTGGCCAAACCCTGGTGCTTTGACTTTGGAGATGGTTATCTCTGAAATACCCTTTCCTCCATCACAGCCCCTGTCTTTCCTGTCTGCGTTCTCTCACTAAGACTTATTGTGAATTTATTCCCTGGTCTGCACCCTGTTTGTTCAGCCTGTCTGGTCTTTACTCTTCTACACTACTTCTCCTCTGGTGTAGCTGGACTATATAGTTAACCCTTTTGATGATCTATCATTGGTACCAGTAATTTTTTTTTTTTTTTTTTTTTTTTTTTTTGAGATGGAGTTCCACTCTTGTTGCCCAGGCTGGAGTGCAATGGCACGATCTCAGCTCACTACATCCTCCACCTCCTGGGTTCAAGTGATTCTCCTGTCTCAGCCTCCTGAGTAGCTGGGATTACAGGCATGCGCCACCACACCCAGTTAATTTCGTATTTTTAATAGAGACGGGGTCTCTCCGTTTTGGTCAGGCAGGTCTCGAACTCCCGACCTCAGGTGATCTGCCCGCCTCGGCCTCCCATAGTGCTGGGATTACAGGCGTGAGCCACCACACCTGACCGGTACCAGTAATTTCTACACCTCCTGATCTTCTGTAGGATTCATTTCTTTCTCCAACTCTGTTTCAACACAGTAGTCTACTTCTTCTGTCCTTGTGCTCAGTTTATCACTCTTATTAGCTTTCTTACAAATTTATGATTTTAATATTTACAGAATGTTTTGCTGTTTTGACACAACTTTTCCCATTTTTTTGAAGCAGCTATTCCAAACCTTTATTATTCTCTTCAAGAGTACAACTTTCTTTCACAATCTCGTTCTCACCATTTGAACTTGTTTTCCTTTCATCTGGAAATAGAAGTCACGAGGAAGAAATTCTCCCAACTTTATTTTTATTTTTTTATTTTCATTTTACTTTAAGTTCTGGGATACATGTGCAGAACATGCAGGTTTGTTAGATAGGTAGACATGTGGCATAGTGATTTGCTGCACCTGTCAACCCATCATTTAGGTTTTAAGCCCTGCATGCATTAGGTATTTATCCTAATGCTCTTCCTTCCCTTGTCACCCACCCTCCTAACTTTAGTTACAGCCTCCTGTTAATAATTTTTTCCCCCTTCTCAGTGACTGAACTAGGCTATTTCATTCTAAATATTCACTGTCCCCTAAGGCCTCTGATGACATTTTGGCCTGTCTGTTAATGTTTAATACTGTTGACTATTAGGATGATTTTGGCTGCAAGTAATGGAAAACCCAAATAGATGAAACTACATTTAAAAAGTCTGAAATAGGGGCAATTTCAGAGTTGCTTAATTCAGTGGGTTGATAGTGTCCTCAAGGACCCAGTTTCTTTAGTCTTTTCTCCCTGCGTGGAACATGTTAACTTTTTGTCTCCCAAACTTTCCTAGGGTTCCATTGGCCAGGATTGTTTCAGATGCACTTGCCTAAGCCAATCAATAGCAAGGGGAAATGGGATTACCTGATAGGTTTAGAATTGTTAAGATTTACAGCTAGGGTTGGGGAGGGGCCCAGGCTGTCCTCAAGCACATAACTTCCTAATAGCTGAACAAAATTGGAATTCTTGTTAGCCACAAAGCAGCACAGGAGAATGGCTGCTGGGCAGACAATTACCAGTAGCTTTCACCTCGTCTATCCTGACTTTGCTCCTTTGGATTATGGACAATGATTTTCTTTCTTCTTTGTAGATTCAGTAAATTAAATTCTGTAGAGCAGAAAGAACTGAAACTATATGTATCCTTATGGGTAAATCTTAAGAATAATGTTGAACAAAAAAGTCAAGCTGGGGATTATATACAGAATGATACCATTTATAATAGTTAATTGAAATAAAAATTTACTGATATTGTTTGGCTGTGTCCCCACCTAAATCTCAGCTTGAATTGTTGTTCCCATAATCCCCACGTGTTGTGAGAGAGACCTGGTGGGAGATAATTGAATTATGGGGGGGTTCCTCCTATCCTGTTCTTGTGATAGTTCTCATTAGATCTGATAATTTTATAATATAAGGGCTTTTCCCCCCTTTTGCTTGGCATTTCTCTCTCCTGCTACCATGTGAAGAAGGACATGTTTGCTTCCCCTTCTGCCATGATTGTAGTTTCCTGAGGCTTCCCCAGCCATGTTGAGCTGTGAGTCAGTTAAACCTCTTTTCTTTTATAAATTACACAGTCTTGGGTATGTCTTTATTAGCAGCATGAGAACAGATTAATACAGTATCCTTTTCTGTGACAAATGCTGTTGCTGCCTCTAGTCAGGACCTTACCGTTTTTCACCCGGTATATAGCGTTAAGAGCTCAGTAATTTATTTTCCTATTCCATTCTTTCCATTCCAACTCACTTTTGATACTGTTAGCATTCTAGTCCTCTGTTTAAAAGCCTTTGAGTTTCCTACTGCATGTAGGATAATGCAGGCAAACTTTTATCACGGTATTCACGATTGTTTCCAGAATCATGTCCCTTCACACCTTCCCTAATTTGTACATACCTGTTCTCCAGCAGGTCCTCAAAGTCTTTGTGCCTGCAGGCAGTCTTTGTGACTGGAGTGACTCTTTCCCCTATTTTCATTTTCTCTTTGTCACCCAGCAAAGGCCCAAATAGAAGGTTTCAAGCCCACAGCTAGGGTCCTTCCTTTTTCAGAGTCATTCTGCTTTCCCACTCCTAAACAGAATCGGCTGTTTACTTCTCCATATACTTACAGGATATTATGCTCATTGGTGGTATAAGAACTTGGCTCACTGTATTGCGTTGCAGTTTTGACTTTGTTAAGAGCAACGATCCTTGTCTTGTGCATGTTGAGGTCTTGGAGAACCTTTGCATAATTTTAACACATAGCCTGTGGTCATTAAAGGTTATATTGGAAGAATGTATTCATGTTTGTGGATTGTGAGAGGAAAAGTTCGCCCTAAGTAACAGCCTGTATTCAGTGTCTCAGCTTCCTTTGAAACATTCACATATGTCCTTACATACTCACTGAGCTTCATGGGGAAGGACTTTTCAAGTTTATCTTTTACTGGAACCAGTAACTTAAGATCCCTTCATTACGAAGTTGATATAGGTTGTGTTTTAGTGGGGTAATACAAAGGATCGTACTTTCAACCAGAAGAAATCTTAAGAATGAATTCTTTTTTTTTTTTTTCTAGGAGAGAGCTGGAGTAAGGAATGAATTCTTGATAAAAGTGCTTATAAAAAGAGATTCCCTCTTTGAGAATACACAGTACATATCTTTTTTGGGTCTTTTTTTCTGCTTTATTAAAGTAACTTGTACTCATTGCAAAATAAATGCCAGAATACATAAAATAGAATTTTTAGAAGAAAATTAAATGTTGGTGTTTCCCCCACCCCACCCATGGGCACATAGAGACACATTATGTGAGAATTGAATCACCCTATAAATATTGTTTTGTAACTTAAAAAAAAAGCTTAATGTGTCATCAATCAATAGATCTTTATCACCATTCTTTTAAAATATAAGCATACTTTATAATCTAAATTGTATACATCTGAAGTACATGGCCTAACCACCTCCCAGGTCAAGATATAGACCATTTCTGGTACTACAAAAAGTTCCCATGTAGTTTTCTCTGTGGTAATGGACAAGTCTGTATCTTGTTTGTGGTGGCAATTACATGAATATATATGAGATAAAATTTTATGAAAATATATACAATACATATATATACACATACATACAAAATGAGTACATGTAAAAATTCGTGAGTTTCTGAGTAAGTTCTGTAGCTTACTATATTCTGCGTAAACTTTGTAGCCTAATTAATTGTATTGTGCCAATATTAATTTCCTGGTTTTTTTTTTTTTTTTTT
>NW_016107360.1:9252668-9270651 GCF_001604975.1 Cebus imitator | reverse complement strand
CAGGCTGGTCTTGAACTCCTGACCTTGTGATCCACCCGCCTCAGCCTCCCAAAGTGCTGAGACTACAGGTGTGAGCCACTGTGCCTGACAATTTCCTGTTTTTGACTGTAGTTATATATAAGATGTTACCATTGGTGGGTGCTGAGTGAAGGGTACACTAGACCACTCTGCACTATTTTTGCAACTTCTAGTGACTCTATAATTATTTCTTTAATTAAAAAAACCTCCCTCATGCCTGTTTTATCTTTTTAATGGATGTCTTATAGTTGTACTATATATTATTTATCCAGTTTTCTCCCCATTGAGATGTTTTCCTGTTTTGTGACTAGTACAAATAACCTTATGATGAGCAACCTTGTATATATGTTTTGAAAGGGGCTTAAAAAAGGAAAAGCCACTAAAGGTTCTTGTGAGTATTTTAAATGGCTACATACAATTTTTAAGAAAATGCATTATATAAAATGAAACAAACCCATGCAGTAGAAATAATTAAGTATATTGAAGAAATAAATGCTCCCAGAAAGAAGGCATTTCAGCAAAATTATGATTTCTGGCTTTTCCGTCTGCCTGTTGCCAAAAGTCCAAGGGTGTTGAATCTCAAGCCAAGGAATAGAAGACATAACTGAAAGCTGGCCTAATTCAAACCCATGTCATTACATTGCTTCGGAAGGATGAAATATTTCTTGAAAAGATCCATAGAAAAGTAATGTGTATGGCAAACTCTATTTTACAGTCTTTATTTAAAGGATAAAGCCGTCTAAGTAGTTATGCTAAGTTTCCTTGATATGGTTCATCGTGATTTCTAATCCAATTTCGAGAAGACCAGCTTGCATATCAGGTTTCTTGAAAGCCTAATGTACTTTGTGCTACTCCCTAGTGGTTGGCCAAAAGATAGATGTGTTTTTGGTAACACATGCATTATATAAGAGTTGTTTTCCATCTGGGCACAGCAGGTACTGTATTCTCTAACAGTAAATGAAGGTGTTTTGTTTGGTGTTGTTGACAGTGTTCAATTCACTTATGTTCTATTACTGGCTATTATTGTGCCTTTGATCCGAGGAGCTCAGCTATCTGTCATTAAAGCTTAAAACTCAGACACAAGAAAGGATTATAATGAAAAGGTTATTGCTTCTGAGACATCCAGCAAAGCAGGCTTACACTTGTCAATAAGATCAGTGTTGAACATGCCATATCTGTGTAATATTTGAATAAAAATTTGTTGAGATGATTGATACTGGTGTTTTTCAAATGAGGCCTGTATTGAAGTGGTGAGATTTAATTTTTCACGTAAAAGACTGCTCCAATATGACCTTATTTTCCATCGTTTACAAGCTTTAACTCTTGGCTCCAGCTGAGAAAGTTAACTTTCTCTCAGATTCTCATTTTAGAGCTATTACACACATGGCATGTCTGTATTCTTAAACTTTGCTTTTCTCATTTCATCTGTGGAGGTATTCATAGACTAAACTGATTTAATGCCAACAAATCTTAGTATTTGTTGTTTTACTCTTTCTTTTTATGTATGCTAAGTGATATAGCTCTTGTGTATCTATGTTTCACTGTATATTTGACTGAAATTCCAAATTTTGATAGCAAAAGCAGATAGTAACTTTGGGAATTACCCTTGGTTTGCTTTTCTCATAATTATTGAAGTATAAATTTCTGATCAGAACTGAGACCATAAGCAAATACTTGCCTCAGCTGGAGTTTAAGATAAATAAATAATAGAAATGCAAAATTTCTTTCTTACACAATCTTAAAGTTTTGCTCAATTACTAGTTTTTCTTGGGAATGGAATCATAATCAGAAATATTAATGATTTAAGTGTTTTGCACAGTAGGGTGAATCTTGTTTGAGTTTTAGACTAGCTTGTGACTGTTAGTATTAAGTTTTCTGGATATTTTTGTTCTCCTGATATTGGGCTTCTTTTTACATATTCATAAACTTAAGATATTGTTACGGACATAAAATTATTCAGTAAAATATGGGGACCAAATCAGAGTCCACTGAGAGAAAAAAATGTTTTAAAGGGTGTCTGTTGGCAAGGTTGCTTTTTACTTTCATGGATTGGTTCTTTTTTTTTTTTTTTTTACATTTTTTGACTCTACAACACGGTTAATAAATTGTCAAGCTGAAATGTCTCATATTTGACTGCCCTTTTGGGAGTTTGCACGTGTCATTAATGATCCTTTCTTCGTTGAACACGTGTACTTGAATATTCCTGTCCTCTTTATTCCCCGTTTTAACCTTGAAAAGTGAACCCCCCTTTCAGCTGGGTCTCAGTTCTGCAGGCGTCTGTGTGCGTGGCCTGTTATTACTCTCTGAATCACTGCTGGCCTTATTAAACTATTTTGGGCAGCAGCCTTTCCATTCTCCTCCTGTGAACCGTGAAGACTGGAGTTGCTGCAGCAGCATCAGGTCCGGTGTGGAATTTGAATACGGAGGAAAGACGGTTCACTGGTTTGTAACATGGCATTCTGCTTTACAGAACAGTGGGGGTCTGCCCACGGGGACCACTTTGAGTCTTGAAAGTTTTTGTTTGTTTTAAAAAGTGATCTTAGAAAGATCGTTTCTGAATGCTCAACATTTAAAATGCTTGAACATAAGGCAGTTTGGTCTTTTCCCCTGTCTTAGTCCATTTGGGCTGCTATAACAAAATAGCATAAACTGGTTGGTTTATAAACATCAGAAGTTTACTGCCCATATAAACATCAGAAGTTTACTGCTCATAGTTCTGGATGCTGGAAAATGCAAGATTGAAGTGCTGTTGGATTTGGTGTCTTGGAGGCTCATTTTCTGCTTGTTAGACAATGCCTTTTTGCTGTGTCCTCACGGGTGGAAGGGACAAGGCAGCTCTGTGGGGCCTCTTTAAAAGGGTGTTAGTCCCATTCATGAGGGCTCTGCCTTCATGACCTAATCATCTCCCAAAGACCCCACATCACGGTGCCATCAAATTGGTGACTAGGTTTTAATGTATGAATTTCATGGGGACATAAACACTCTTACCAGAACACCCCCTTTTCCCTTTCATTTTCTCTAGCATGTTTATGATCCTGGGTTGTGTTGGTGCTATTCTCTTGCTCTTGCATTCTAGCCTAACTCAGACCCCAGGGCCCACACCTTGAACCTTGACCAGGAAATGCTGCAAGTACACTGGATAAAGAGGTGACTTCCAGTCCGAAATGCCTGCATTCAGATCCCAATGATGGTGGACAAATATGACCTTGTTAAGCCTCAGTTGCCAAAGCTTTAAACTGGGACAAATGTGCCCATTCAGTTCTGATTAATTAAATAAGACATGGTTTATGGGAACTGGTTTATGGGAAAACTGACCACTGGTTTAGACCGGTCTGTAGGGAAGGCCCTGTGGCCTTCGTTAAGGAGACATTATCATTCATCTAGTCTACACGTTTTATAGATCAATCACTGAGACCCAAAGGTTATGTTTTCCCAATGACACATAGTCAATGTGGGAGGAAGAGAGCCCAGGTTTTCTAACTCCTAATGTTTTTCCATTAAGCCTTAGCTTCCCCATGTATTGCTGGCCCAGGGCCACATTTGAGACAGTGTCAGTCTTGTTGATGGACATGTTTGTTGTTCATCAGAAAATGCTTTTTTCATTTGCTGTTTCATACTTCTCTTTATTTCCTTACATCTCCTTCCTTTTTCTTTAAGGGAAGACTATATTCGTTGCCTGTTACTGCTATAGCAAATTAAGTTGCTTTACGCTTAAGTTGTTTAGGTTTATAGTTTGAGCCAACACAATTTTATTTTCTTATAGATCTAAAGGTCAGAAAACTAAAATCAGGTGTCAATAGGTGTTGTTCCTTTGGGAGGCTCTTGTGGAGAATTCACTTCCTTGCTTTTTCTGTCTTTCAGAGGCTACTTGCATTCCTTGGCTCATGGCCTCACATCACAACTGCTTGTCTTCCTCTGCTTCCATCATCACATTGCTTTCTACATCTCCTGCCACCCTCTTATAAGGGTCCTTGTGGTTAGATTGGACTTCCCAGAACAATCCAGGATAATCTCCTCATCATATCTGCAAAGTCCCTTTTGCCATATAAGGTACATTCAATGCTTCTGGGGATTAGAATATGGATGTATTTGGGGACCATTATTCTGCCTACCACACACATAGACACCTGCCTTATAACCCAGAGTTCCCAGATTATCTCTTTTCACCTATTGTTCCGAATTTTTTCCAAATTAAGTCACATTTATCAGTCTGCTCGCAAACATTTTTGCTAGCCATTCACACTCCTCCCTCTGTGCCCCACAGTAAATACCTCCTTTTAGAAAAGACCCATTCTAGAAAGGGAAGGAACTGACACCACCCCCTCAAATGACTATTCAGACTTCTTGGCTTACCTTGATGTTCAGGAAGCAATGGTTGGGAAATGGATGTCTGGGAGCATCTGTCTTCCCACAGCTTACTTTTTGCCTCTGAACATGTACTTCCTGTGAGAATGTTAAATAATTTTTGAAATTAAAAATATCATCTTCACATTCTACCATGTATATGTATTTGACATTTGGATTGGAGAGAGGTTTGCCCTCTTGTTTTTGGATATAGGTCAAGTTTGAATGAAGAAATCCCATTGATGAATTCATTTAATCAGAAGTCCTTCATCTCAACCTAGGCTCTTAAACCCTTAAAGGCTCCACAGAAGGTTTTCAGAGCAGTAGACTCCTTGGGACCATGCAAAACCATATAATCATTTCTGGAAAGAATGGACCATAACTTTCATTAAATTTTTTAAGAGGTTAACCTGGAAAGGTTAATGACCAACTGAATCGATGGCTTTATTCTTCATTTCTCCCTTAGGTAAGAGGCCCTTGGAAGTACACTGCATATGTATTTTTAATCTGTGTTCTTTTTTTAGCTGCAACTCAGTGTCCCCCATTCATAGTGAAATAGACCTCCCACTGAAACCCATGTCTTTTTTGCTGTCAGCAATACAGTTTCATGGTTTTTAATTTTTAGGGGGGCATGTTTTGAGATGTATTTAGAACAAGAGATGGGAAACCTTTGTTAAGTGTAATCTGAATTTTGGATAGGCAGTATATAATTAGTTTGTTTAGACAGGAATTGAAGATAAAAAGTGTTGAGTTTTTTCCCCATATTCCTGCAAACACCAGATGTTTTATTTGTACATTTTTTTTTCTTTTAGTGCATATTTCTTTGGAACTGAAAAAACTAATTTCCTTCAGTTTTGCCATGCATTTCCCCCTCACCTTTGATCGTTAGTTACCCTTCTTCTAACTCCTAAAGTTTCCTCATAAAGAATGTGTGATGTTTTCCTTCCTTTATCATTAACTATGCCTTCACCTTTACTTTACCCTTACCTTGCTTTTTGAGAACCCAGAGAGGTGAAGACTAACTTTGGGGATTTGGTTGGTTTTCTTACATTGCTAGATATACAAGGCTGAGCAATAGTAAAGAGATGTTGTATAAGCATAAGGCAGACTGTCAAATGAAATCCAAAGATTTGCCAGTTGAGTCACTCAGCAATTTAAAGCTTAGTGAGCAAAACACACATGACCAAGGATGATTACTCATGCTTTGTGAATCAGAAACATTTTACAAACAGATACAATTTGGAATTAAGCTCAGATGACTATGAAAAGGATGCATTAATTTCACATTAAAGTTCATGATTTGGCAAATTAGCCTGCAAGCAACAGGCAAGAAGGGAGCCTTGCATTGAATGGAACTCCTTTCTTGATGGATTCTTATTCCTTAAAAAGGTTAATCACGGAATGAAACAGATTTCATACCTTCTAAATTAAACTACAGTGAGGCACACCTACACACCCATCGGCATGACCAAAATGTAAAAGACTGACAATAGCAAATGTTGGCTAGGATGTGGAGCAACTAGAGCTGTCAGGCATGGCCAGTGGGAGTATAAAGAGGTGCAGCCACTTTGGAGAGCAGTTTGGCAGTTTCTAAGGCTAAACATGCTTACCCTACTCCTTTGGATTTACCCAAGAGAAAGGACTGTAATACAAATGTTAATAGCAGCTTGATTGTAACAACTAAAAACTGGAAACAACTCAAATGTTCATCAGCTGGTGAACAGATAAATTGTGGTATATTTTATACAAAAAAATGCTACTCAGCAGCAAAAAAGAAGGTCCCACTGATGTTAGCAACAACATGGCTGAAACTCAGAAACACCATATCGAGGTGAAGAAGCCGTAAACGAAAAGAGCATATTCTCTATTATTCCATTAATATGAAGTCCTAGAACAGGTAAAACCAGATGATTTTGATAGAAATCAGAGGCACCGGGGTCAGAGTTGACTGTAGAAGGTGATGGGGAGCTTTTTGGGTGAGGGAATGTTCTTTGAGGTGTTGATTGCAGCAATGGTTACATAGGCATATACATTTGTTCCAGACTTATAAAACTGTACACTTAAAAGGGGTACTGTATTATCCCCTTCTTTTACTGCTATAAAGAAGTTAACAGAGTAATTTATAAAGAAAAGAGGTTTAATTGGCTCCTGGTTCTGCAGACTGTACAGGATGCATGATTGGGGAAGCCTCAGGAAACTTACAATCATGGCAGAAGACGAAGGGGAAGCGGGTACGTCTTACATGGCCTGAGCAGGAGGAAGGGAGAGAAGGGGAGGTACTACACACTTTTAAACAACCAAATCTCACAATAACTCACTCACTATCATGAGAACAGCACCAAAGGGGAAATTTATCCCGATGGTTCAATCACCTCCCACCAGGCCCCACCTCCAACATTGGAGGTTGCAATTTGGCATGATATTTGAGTGGGGATACAGACCCAAACCATATCAGGTGCATTTTATTGTATATAAATTACACCTTAAGAAGCATTTTTTTTTTCTTTACAGAAAGAAATAAGGTAGTGAGGAGCTAAGGTGTTGAACAGCAAAACACAGTTCATATAAAGTGTAAAATATTTTTAGCATGTCATTGAATTTTCTCTGGTCCTATTTTCTCTCTCAAAACGGTAAACCTTCTGTTACTATGCCCTTACCACTTGTCTGAGAACACAGATATAACTATAAGCAAGTGTATCACTGTGAAAAAAACTGAACAATCCACCCATACACATTTTCATCAGCAAGTTTCTTCTGTGCCTGAGGATATTTTGCCAACTTAAGCAGTAATCATGGGAATCATTGAGAGCTTCAGTTATTAATTCTTCTTTAGTCACCAAAATTTTACTAGCATAACTATATATGCAAGTAAAATAATACCAAAATAATACCACAAGAAATGCCAAGTGCTATTCTTTTCTCTAGGAGGAAGTTTAGAGGATTTGTAGACTGAGTAGCTTGGATTTATTGCCATATTCTCTGCTAAAAAGTCTAAAAATAAAAACACTGGCATTAAAGTTGGTGTTCTGAGTCATATTTTAAGTCCTGCAAGTCTGTAGCTTAGAAAAATGCTATTCAGAAAACTCTAAACTGCACATAAAATATATCTTCATTTTTGTCAATTCCCCTGCTGGCTTCTTTCTTTTGGGTTTTCTGTCAGAGATATCTAGGACTAGAATTGAAGGCATATGAATCCCCTTAAAATGAGTTCTAGATATAAGATGGAAGCAACATTGCTTCTAACTGAGTCAGAGACCCCAAGTACTTTCTCTTGTAGCATGCTTGAGGATGATTAAGTAACTCTTGGAACCCAATGCTCAATACAAAAAAAATCTATTTGAATAAAAACTAGTGATTATGTCCATTCAAATTTTCTTCTGTTCAGCTCAAAATAATGCCAGCAATCTGTTTCTTACAATATTGACCACATTGGTTTTACATGGATGCAATTATTAGTTCATCAGACATTTTTCAGTACCTATCATATGATGGATATTTTGCTAGACAGCAGGATATAAAAATCACAGAGACCAGGTCCTGTCTTCCAGGAGCTTACAGTTCAGATAGGAAAGAAGCGTGCAAGTATCTTTATTGTAATGGTGTTGGAATGTATATGCAAAGTATGTACAAGGGCAGCTGGTGCATGAAAGCCTGGGAATGTTAAGCAGAAATTGACAAGAAGGCCTCATTTGAGCTACAAACTTACACAGTGGCCACTCTGCTGTGCCCACAGTGAGGGTGGGCATGGCTGCTACAAAGGTTTAGTGATAGTCTGTAGAGAACTGCAAGTTTATTTGTGTGGCTGGATGGTGAAATGTCAGCTGAAAAGCGATGGGAATTGAGCCTTGTATGTAGCATAGAGACTTCCTCTTGCAAGCCTGTAGTCCTCAATCCTGTGCATTTCAATCATCTGGAAAGCTTTTTTTAAAAAAATGTTTATACCCGGATCCTGGGAACATTGAATTAGAATTTTCAGGAAGAGTATGTCCTGAGAATGTATTTTTCTTTAAATTGTCCATGGGTGATTCTGAGTTGCAGCTAGATGACCTCTTATTTGTAGGTAATGAATATCCACTGAATAAACTTGTAGGGGCATGGCATGACCCTACATATTCAAACTGAAAATTGGAAAACTTTGTATGAAAGAGTCCATCTTATAAACACTACTTCTATAAGTACAAAGATGTCATTATCGTTATCCTCAATTCAGTACACCTAAGGGGTCATTGTTCTAGACACAGAGAAATAATAGGATCCAGTTACCATGGCATACCAAGCCATTGCAAAACTTAAGGCTGTTAAGATTTCAATCTCTAGCTATTCAAGGATCCTTTTAATGAAACAGGATGAACTTTATATTTCTAATTCCAGTTGTATCATCTTGTCTTAGTAGTGATCCATGGAAACTAAAACTGCTATTCTGTTCAACCTTTTCCATATCACAAATCTGGGTGATATAAATATAGCTAGCCAGCCAACTCTCTTCTCTCTAGCAACATTGAGATATAAAGGAGAAAGCTTGCTTTAAATGCACCATCAGTGAACCTGTCTCTATTCCTGCTTTTCTCTTGTATACAATTCAGTGATTCTGTCTGCTGTAGTGATCGAGAAAAGCAGTGAAATGTTCCAATCAAAATTGGAACTGCTGAATGCATGTTTAGCCCTGATAAACTAGAGAATACTTTTGCAGGGAAGGATTTATTCCTTAGGAGTTAAACTTGAAAGGACAGCCGTCTTTGTAGAGTTCCTTTGAGACATTTCAGTGCCTCTTGCTTCAAGCAGGCCTGTCAACTGGCTGCTTAGAAGAAAGACAGATTTTATTATTAAGGACCAGCAAGGAAAGATAGGGAAACTGTGCTGGGTCTTCGAGTATTCAGGCTGGAATTGGGATATTTCTTCTTTGCTTGAAAAGGCATGTGGCTATATATTATTATAGGCAGACATCACTCCCCAGTGTTCCAAAAACTCAGACAACAATAACAGTCAGATGAGCATGCCCATGTCAGCCCAGAAGGCTAACCACCCACCCTCTACATGTGTTTCTGGGGTTGATGTTGAAGGGGCTGAGGGAGGTTTGTTATCACAGCTATAGATCTGCAAACAGTCTACCAGGATAATTTCCGTTTCAGCTGTTGGTTTTTTAAATCCAACTCTGTGCTCATATACATGGTTTTTAAAACACCTAATTCTGTGGTCATGTCATTTAGAAATCTTTAGTAACATTTTTTGAATGTTAATTGTATGTGTAGTTCCATTGTGCTCTTACAAAGAACAGAAAGACTTATACAGATGATGAATTGCTGTGCCTTCTCCCTTGTCTCCCTTGTGTATAAACACACAGAAAGAAATGAAAAAGAGTAACAACTATATATAGTTGACTCTTACTATCTCTAAAGAAGGGAAAACAAGCACAATACCTGAGCTGGGACAAACCTGACTGCTAGGTAGAACCATGAGCAGCTCTAGGTCTAGGTATCTTCAGAAAAGGGGGAACTTGTTGGGCATCTAACAGCCTTCTGATTACTATCAGTGGTGAGCTGCTAGACCTCAGGATGGCTGATTAAGTTGGTGATAATTGATATCACCCAAACATTTAAAAATGAAATTGGCTGTCTGAGGAAGTAGTGAGTTGCCCATCAGAGTTTCAGCAGCCGTTACTCAACCTTGTACAAAGTGGGCAGGCATTGAGGAAATGTTTACTGAGTAAATGTCATCATGACAATACTGGGAAGAAGCTTAGCCAGATGATGGCAATTATTTTTTTATTTTTATTTTTAATTCAGTTTGAGAGCAGGTATTGCTTATTAACTGACCAGCTTAGAAGAATAATCATGGTAGACACCTTAGTTCATTCTTCTAATAAGCCTGTTGATCTGGTCCGTTCTGTTGCCAGCGTCTCTACCTTCTACAAAATGGGTGCTCTTTTTCTTCATTTTGCCTCATGGAGAAGATAATTTGAGGGGCCAGAAGTTATTTGCTTCTTTGAAGTGTTTTCCAACAGTATAGATCTCATGAATCAGATCCTCCATGCAGGTGATGCCATATTTACCAAGAGATCGAGCAATCAAAGTGTTACCTGTCAAAGCAATTTGCTTCTTACTGATTTTGCCATTACCAGACTTATAGATTAGTTCATTTACTGACTTCAGTTTTGGAACCCCCATGCAATATGTGGATCTGCAATCCTCAGCATGTTAATTGAAGCCTTGTTGAGTTTCACAAAGGTTCCATTGAAGCTGCAACACCTTTCAGTCCTTTGGGCTCACACCATTGATACCTCTGATCCCGATGACAAGCACCAATTTGGGTTCTTCAGGTATTTAGAAGTTGCTGGCTTTTCTTGCCATCCTTGCCATTCCTATTGCAGTTCTGTACATCTGCCTGTATTCCTTGTGATAGTGCTTCACTTTGTCATAGATAAGCTTCCTCCTTGCCTTTCGAAGCATCTTTTGGGCAAACTTCTTTCTCAGGTGCTTGATCTTCAGCTCTGCAAAATTCCTTCACTTTTTCTTAAGGGTTTCTGGCACAGCAGGAACCTTCCTTATCTCTTCTACACCCTCCATGGTTCCAGCCGGAAAAAGAGGGATGGTAATTCTTAGAGCCAGTTCTGTGTAGGAATCCATACTGGGTGTTGTAGCAATAGGAAAGCTACAAGTATGAAAGTGTATTGGGGAGAGACTCTTACTTTTTCCCTCTTTATTCTATTTTTTAAGTGATTAAATATATCATTTTGAATATATTTCATTATGAAAATGTTGAAAATACAGAGAACATGTAGAGGAAGAAAAAATCTCTTAGCATTGCCACCCAAATGTAGCCTCCTGTCATCTCTCTGGATATTTCCTTGTGATCTTTATTTTTAATGTACATTTTCATAAAGTTTTAGGTACTTTTATATTTAGCATTTTTCTCTTAACCATAAATATTTTTAGAGGCGATATTATTCACCACATGAAATACATGTATTCCGGTCTTAATTTGCTTAACTTCTGTTGGGCATTGTGGTTGTATATACTTTTTTCCTATATACAACCAATGATCGAATCCAAAGATAGAATATTTTATAGAATTTTCATAGTGATAGCTAAGTAAGTTTCCCAGATATTTTTATTTATTTATCCACAGTGTATGTCAAAATTGCGAATCCTTCTTCTCTCACTGGGTGTTGATATTTAAAATTGTTTTTCTAGATTTCGTAAGTGAGAAACAGACTGGATCAGGTAAGAGAGGGTTTATTGAGTGATGCAAGGGGGCAGCTCTCAGAGCCCCTGGCAGGCAGCAGGAAGCACCGCTGTGACGTGGGAGGGCATCCCACTTGGAGGACAGAGCCCTATGAGGACCTCCCTTCCCCCAACCCAACCGCCCGCCCCACTCAAGCTCCCTATCTTACTGGTCTCCTTTGGGTTTGTGTTACTTTCCCTGCCTCTGTCTCACTGCATGTGCGTGCTGTCTGTCCGCCTGTCTCTGTGCCTCACTCTGCATTTCCCTGGGATCTTGTCTGTCAGTCTCTCTTCTCTTTTAGCCTCTCCCTCTCTCTGTGTGCCCCGCTGTCCCATTCTCACCCCTGCTTGCCCCACTCATGGTTAAAAATAGCAGCCCTGGTAGTCGTGCTCATCTACTGAGTTAGTTCATTGGTCTTCAGAGTCTGTCTAGGTCACTGTGTGTCTAGCTTCCAAATTCTTCCACATTCTAAGGAAGGGACTCTGGTTGTCTCAGCTAGGTCAGCACAGTGGCAGCCCTTGGTTGGGGCTACTCCAGTGGCCTGGGAGACACGAGGCACAGACCTGGATGCTGATTCCCACCCTGAGAGTGGAAGATGCTGGTTTTAGGAGCAGGTTGCTGAGGAGTGGAGATACTCTTCTAGCTCTGACTCCACAGTCCTGAGGAGCCTCCACTCTATAGGGAGAGGTCAGCAGGCGTGCTTGGGCTCCTCTGTGGGCCTAGGGATGGCCCTTCCTAGATAGATAACCTATTGTGATTGATGGAAACTATTTTCTAGGACGAGATTTGCTGTTCTGAACTTGAGGAAGATTTGCTTCATTTGTTCCATCTCTGATTCTGTGTTTGTGTTGGGGTGGGGGAGGTATGTGGTAGTTACAGTGTAAAGTGTCTCTGATGGTCATGCTTATATGTTTTATTCTTATTCTTTTCCTTTATTTTTTTCTCCCAAAACTGTAAGACAATGTGCTTTTTTGTTTGTTTGCTGCATCGACCCTGAGGTAATAGCTTGCTTTGGAATCAGAATTAGCCCTATGGTTCTCCCTGAGAGGGTGATCCCACTTTCACCAAGAGAGTGGGGATGGGGGGACAGGGTTGGAAAGAGATCCTTGACCTGGAAACCTGAAGCAGGACTTGGTTTCCAGGGCAAACAGCAGGGTTCATAGCAAGGCTGTGAGTCAGAAGCAGGTGGTCAGGCTAGAATGAGGTTAGACTGAGGACCAGGGCAGAGCTGGCAGCTCTGTGGAAGTCACAGGACAACCAAGAGAGGGCACAGGGAAATAAGGGAAGGGCTAGGGAGAGCAGCCTGGCATTTTTATGCACTTCGCAGCTCTCACTTGGGGTTTACTGTAATGATGAATCACAGTGCATTTTGTGTATTTAATTGTTGAACGAAAAAGGCATGTTTGTAGAACCAAACTCTAAAAGTACCACGGTATCCACTGAAAACTTAATTTCCCTCCCACCCTGGTTATTCAGTCATACAATTCCCTTGAGAGGGAATTGTTCCCTGGTTGAGAATATCAAGGCACAAGAAGCAGATTTGCTCAAAGTCACATTGCTGGCAAGGACAAGCCACCTTTCTAACACCAAAGTTTGTGTTCTCCCCAGTCCACCTCACTGCGCTCTATTAGGACTTCTCGAAACACCGTCCAGACAACGCAGTATTTGTGGATAGTTTGTATTTTTAACTTACTTCCTATTTCTCACCTAAATGATGTCTTTTCTGAGGCCAGGTCAATCCTGTTAATCCCCATCACACTGTAGGTAAATTACTTTACAGTATTTAAAAAGTAAATTGCATTCACAATACTAACTATGTTAGAAGTCCAGAGATTCCACAAGTGTTTCTGAGGTAGCTGCTATGTGCCAGCCTCTTGGCTGGGTGTGGGACTTAAAGGTGGTGAAAAATTGAATTTGTATTGGTTGTAGATGTTGAGAAGCTGCCAAAAGTAACGAATCTAGTTTTCCTAATCTACTTTTCATGTGTCTTCCCTATAAAATACGTTTTTGAAAAATCCCGCAATTTGGCTTTCTGTAAGAATGTAGTACTTCATTGGAAAGTTCTTAAAAATCCCATAATGTGAACTCTTGTTTGTTTTCTTTTGCAAATTAGCAGAATTGTACTGAGATTAGAACTTTGGGAGAATAGCAGGAAGCCACAGGTCCTTCCAGGCTTAGAGATCCCTTGTGAAGGATTTGTATGTCTCAGTGGGAGTAGGATGGGATTCCCAGAGTGGACCATGCCCTGTATTTGCTCATCAGTTTAGGGTACCTGAGAGGTACCATGGAGGGTACAGAGTCTTGCTATTTCTTGCTGCTGCAGCCAGGATGCTGCCACTTCTGAGGTGCGTTCTGGAGTTGACCTTGGAAGGCGTGTTTAGCTTCAAGGGCATTGCATAGCCCTGTCTGGGCTGGCCTGGGCACATGACCAAACTTCTGTGAGAAAACGTGTTTTGAGTAGTGTCGGAGAGCTGATTTACAATTACCTTTTGGAACACAGCCTCTCAAAAGTTGGGATTATCTGTGCTGCTCTATTCATGTTGTTTTTTTGACTGTAGGCAATGCAATTCAGGCTTTTCATTAGCCTGTGTCATTCTTTGGATTCACGATGGGTTGGTTTGTGTGAATATGGGTGTACATATGTGTATCTATTTTAGCCTACATTGTGGTATTTCTGAGAATTAGAGTTGTAACTTTTTTTTTTTTTTTAAATGTGGGCTTGAGTCACTGCTAAATGTAAAGCAAGCATATAGAGCAAAGATCAACCAATTGTTTCAGAGTTTGAAAGTTATTTTCATGTGACATTCAGACCAGGCTTTTAGTCATTCTGCAAAGATTTTCATTAGACCTTGGATTTACACATAAATAAATGCTCAGAGATCTAAGCTGGTGCTGCCTTCTGGGATAGAAGAAAGTCTTTAAGATCTTAGAAGGCCCCAGGTTCATTACTAGATATAATTGTCACCAGTCTCTCAAGTGAGTTCTAGGATAACTCATGTGGCAGCAGGATTGACAAGTCTTGTCATAATTTGTACAGATGTTTCCATGTGTTGAAGTTGGATTTGACCTCTGACTTTTGCTGTTTCATTCTTTCATTTCCATGAGTTCACTAGATGGTATAGATTCAGTAGGCTTTATGTAGACTGATCCTAAATCACAAGGTCCCATGTTGATTTTGTTTGGTCATTTGTTTTCAACTGAGCTTGCTATTTTAAAGCAGTCTTGGTGGAGTTTTCAAAACTTTCTTGTTGGAGTTTTCAAGGGATTTTTACATTTAGATATAATTAGCATGCCACAAAATTTACTCTTCTAGAACATATGCCAGTAATATTTTTTAGTATATTCACAAAATAATGTAACCGTCACCACTATCTAATGAATTTCTATCACCTTAAAAAGAAACTCCATATTACTTTATTTCCTTCTGCCTCTACCCCTTGGCAAACATTAATCTATTGTCTGTCTCTATAAATTTGTTTATTCTGGATATTTTATATAAATGAAATAATACAATATATGGCCTCTTAAAAATCAGTCCTCGTTCACTTAGCATAACGTTTTCCAGGTTCATACATGTTGTAGCATGACTCACTGTTCCTTTTTTTTTTTTTTTTTGCTAAAATAATATTTCATTGTGTGGATATTCTACTTTTTATTTATGCATTCACTTATTAGACTTTTAGCTTTTTCTACTTTTTGATTATTATAAATAATGCTACTATGGACGTGCCTGTATAAGATTTCGTGTAGACATACATTTTCATATGTCTGGAACTGCCAGAACGTTATTCAAAGTTTACATTCCCACCAAACTGTGTAAAGCTCCAATTTCTCCAAATCCTCATAAGTTGTTACTGTCTATTAATTAATTTTATGTAGACATTTTAGTGGTATCTCATTGTAGTTTTGATTTGCATTTCCTCATGGTTAATGACATTGAACATCTTTTCATGTGCTTATTGGCCATTTGTATGTCTTCTTTGAAGGAGAAATATCTTTGTAGTTATTTGCCCATTTAAAATATTGGGTTATCTGTTTTTTATTCTTGAGTTGTAAGAGTTCTTTATTCTGCATACTAGACCCATATTAGATGATCAGCAAATATTATCTCTCATTTTGTGGACTATCTTTCTATTTTCTTGATATTACCCTTTGAAGTGCAAAATGTTTTAATTTTGATGAAGTTCAATTTATCACCTTTCCCCCCTATGTTTTAAATGCCGTATATCAGAAACCATCACCTAATCCATGGTCAGGAAGAGTTATCTCTATGTTTTCTTCTAAGAGTTTTGTAGATTTAGCTCTTACATTTGTGTCTTTGGTCCATTTTGAGTTAATTTTTGTACATAGTGTGAGTCAGGGAGCCCAACTTTATTCTTTTGCATGTAGATATCAAGTTCTAGTACTAGCATCATTTATTTTAAAGACTGTTATTTCCCCATTGGATTATCTAGGCCCTTTTGTCAAAAATGAATTGACTATAAATGTGAGAGCTTGCTGTCTACATTCTCATTCTTATTCCACTGATCTATATGTCCGTCTTTATGCTAGGACACATTGTCTTGATGTCTGTAGCTTTGTAGTAACTTGAAATCAGAAAGTGTGACTCCTCCAAGTTTGAAAAGATTATTTTTTGATGTGATACTGATGTCTGTCCTTCTCCCACACATATTTTGAGATATGTTTTCTTTGTCATCATGAAGTCATATTGGAAATGTTATTTTGAAGTGGCCATGAATTCAGTTTCAGATCTAGCCTCACTATTTATATAAAAGGTGTGGGCTTGGATGGAATCAGACATATTCCAAAAATTTGGCCACTGGCTCTGTCTGTTCCTTAACTATAAAATGAAACTTTATCATATCAAAGAATAATTTTGGGAATAAAATAATGTGACATATGTAGGAGCATCTAGCATTGTACCTGGGAAATGTTAGGTACAAAATTTATGTCTTTTGTCTTTTCTATCCTTTTCTCATGGATTCAAAAGCTTACTTGGTACCTTGCAATATGATTCTAAATTCTTCCTTAAAGTAATTTGTCTTCCATTTAGAAACTATTTTCTCCAGGGTCATAAGAATTGGAGTTACTGAATTTTCTAGTCTGTGCTGTGATATTTGTGTAATGTTTCAGACCAAGTTCACCGCTTTATCTCCAATGTCTAGAGCTGTGCCTGACCAATCGTAAATGATCAGTGAACATTTGTGAAGTGAGTACTAAATGTTGATCCCATTTTCTTATTTGCTTGGGTAAATATAAAGTTAATTGCTTGTACATATGTTTCTATGTAAGCCCACATAACAGTTGTGTGAATATTTAATTACTGAGGTATTTTCCACAAGATTTTTATGAGTAGTTTATCCAGCTGACTTAGTGTTTTAACTCTCTCTTGCTTGGCACTTCTTTCTTCCAGATACTCCTGTACTTCCATCTAGATGTTTTCTCTCTAGGGTAATTCCAGATTGAAATAGGAAGGATTGAGTCTGAGTAGTTAAGTTTAAACAGCAAGTAGAAAGCAGAGTGGGACATTGGGGATGGCAAAGGTATGTGGCCATCAGAACCAAGGAGGGAAACTTAGGGAGAATAGGGTTAGGTAGGAAAGCACACTGCCAGCTTCTGAATGTTGCCACGGTGTTTACGTGATGGTCAGTTTCTCATGACTCTTTTGACATCTCAGGTCTATACATGAAGTGATAAAGAGTATCTGGGTGTTATTACTGCTGCTGTGAGCCTGATACACACTGAGAAATGGCACCTATGCTTGTTATTATGTGCGAGGGTTAGCCAACCTTTATTGCTAAGAGTTCAAGTCATTTTGTGGACTCATATGATCACTAAATTTGAAAGCTAGACAGGATCGTCAGGCTGAAGGAATGTTGGTAACTGGGTAAGTTTTGCCTCAGAGAATGGATTCCATAATCAAATAGGTTTGGAATGAGTTCAACCAAGTTAACAGGTTTGGGTTTTGTTGTTGTTGCTGTTTAACTTCAGGATTTCTCAGTCTTTAATGTGCCAACATATGTTACATGGTGTCATTAAGAGTGAATGTAAGAGCAGGACTTCCCAAAGATGACTAGTCCCTGGAGTCTCCCCCTAGCCCGCAGAGAGCCTTCTGGGACTGGTATTTGCTGGGGCATATTTTGCATAGTTAGGATTCAGGGTAATGCCTTTATTTCTCAGACATGAAGTCTTATTTTTTAGTCTTTCTGAGTTGCTGTTTTTAAGAAAGGTCATGTCTGCTGGTACATAACATAGAAGCTGACTGTGTCTGTTCTCTAAGAACTGTCACAAAATGAGAGCTTAAATTAGGAGTTACAACCAAATTGATGAAACTCTGTGTATGTGTGTGTGTATGTGTGTGTGTGTGTGTGTGTGTGTGTGTGTGTGTGTGTATATATAT
>NW_016107360.1:9234897-9252655 GCF_001604975.1 Cebus imitator | reverse complement strand
TGTGTGTATATATATATATATATATATATATAAGTTACAAAATATCCTATGCTCCAGGATATCAATATTTTGGTTTTTAAAAATCTGTTACTTGTATTGCTCGGCTTGTGTGGTGCCTGATAATCCTTGGTACAGTGAACTTGAAAATGAGATTTCAACAGATTTTGCTCTGATACACACCCCTTAAGATGGTGAACAGGGAGAGACAGGAGGAGGACCTGTGGTAAACATGACCACTGACTTCTGCTACAGAATAAACAAAATATGGACCACTATCACGGTGCTGGGGTTGTAGATAAGCTTGTCATCACTGGAACACATTTGTGGAGTTCTGTGGTACGGCAAATTGCATATAGTTACAAATGTGGGTGCAGGCCTCCCCACTCCCAGGAATTCTTTTTGCTTCCCTCCCTCTATCCACACACTCATCCTTCCTTCCATCTTCTAAGTCATCAAATAGGAGTTATTTAATTTTCTAAAAAAAAAAGAGAGAAAGAGAGAGAGCAATGGGGGAAGATGGAAGACGTCTTAGTGGCATGGCTGCCAGTAAACCTGGTTTGTGTGTGTTGGTGTATGTCACCATTGTGGTGTAACAGCAGCGCAGCTGGGATTCCCAGCATGGGTAGCTTCCATTTCACATCTCTAGTGAAAATACCCAGACACCACGTTTTTCTTATCTACATTCTCGGGAGGTTTCTACACTTCCCTACTTGATGATGGTGTCGGGAGGAGTGATGTCAGGCAGATTCTTTTACCTTAGAGCGTGACACATAAGGTTTCTCCAACAACTGAGTCACAACCAGAGAAGAGGGTCAGGGAATGAAGAAGACTGATGGAGGTATATGAGTCAGAATCTGAGGTTGGTGAGTGTTGGGGGAAATAAGAGAAACACAGATCAGGTGAACAAATGGAAAAAGAACCATGCAAACCAGAAAAGTCATAGCTGTTTTATTTTTACTTTAGTAATATTTTCCTAATTTTAAAAAATCAGGCAAAAGAAAAAAAAGTTCAAAGGAGAAAGTAAAATATTACCCAAAAAAGCTCAAGCAGAAGGTAACAAATGTTATCATTTATTTCAGCCATGCTTCTGCACATATAGTGAGAGAGGAACAGAGGATGGGGAGATAAATGACAGAATAATATGGCAGATAAATGGCAGAAATAATTGCGTAAAATTGAGTTCAAACAAAACATTGCTTTAAAAGTAAAACATTCAGTTTGATCTTACTTGAATTTAACAAAAGAGAAAGAAATTGTCGATCTTCTGAAAAGTATTTCTTTAGCATAAGAGTATTTGTTCTCTCAGGCTCAAAAAAGAGATGAAAACCGCCAAGAGGTCAGGAGGCAGGATGGATTGAGAATAACAGGACAACGTGATAAACATCAAGTGCCTCCTCCCTCCGTCCCTGCCTGGCTTTCTGATGTATGCTGCTTGTTTTATTTTTGTTTCGTTAGGCTTTATACTTTTAATACTCCGTAGCTCTAATTTCCCCTAGGTATCCTTTCACCTATTTATTCCTAATCAATGTACTGTTAACCATTGATCTTTTTACCATGGATTTTCATTCTTAAAAATGTAATGTTTGGTGAGCTTCATGGTCAGTATTTTTTTTTTTTTTTTTTTTTTTTATTTTAAGAAACGGATTTTGGATGCCATATTCCTTGAGTTTGGAAATGTTTCGTGTTTGAGGATTACCATGTTTGGGAATCATCTGTTGCCTTTATTTTTGAAAGACTTTTTTTGTTGTTGTTGTTGCCAAACTGTCTTCTAAAGAGGTTGTTTGCATTTCTAGCCTGCTAGCAATTTGTCAAAATGCCTACCTTCAATGGGGGAGCTTTAAAAACTGTTTGCCTGAAATGGTGAACGCTATTGGGTAGTGACTGAAGTAAGTTTGAGTTGGTAAATCAGGGGTCAGATTATGGAAAAACTTACATGTTGGAGAACCAGCTGTTTTCTTGGGGAGTTTCTCCTTTCTTTGACAGATTAACAACTTTCCAGCAGGCCAAATGAGAGCTATTGGGCAGCTTTGTGGAGCTGTTTACAGGACTTTGTAAACTGTGGGAACCCTCTTAAAGTATTTCTCATTCTTCCTCCCCACTCACTGTGAAAAGGCACCTGGCTGGCTGATGGTAGGTTTTAGTTGCCATCTGAAGATATTAGAAAGTGGTAAATACTTTCATCTACCAAAAAAGTTGACATCTGATTTTTTTTTTTTTTTTGAGACGGAGTTTCGCCCTTGTTACCCAGGCTAGAGTGCAATGGCGCGATCTCGGCTCACCGCAACCTCCGCCTCCTGGGTTCAGGCAATTCTCCTGCCTCAGCCTCCTAAGTAGCTGGGATTACAGGCACGCACCACCATGCCCAGCTAATTTTTTGTATTTTTAGTAGAGACGGGGTTTCACCATGTTGACCAGGATGGTCTCGATCTCTTGACCTCGCGATCCACCCGCCTCGGCCTCCCAAAGTGCTGGGATTACAGGCTTGAGCCACCGCGCCCGGACTGATATTTTTTTAACTAATAACTTTTTTGGTTATGAAGTATGATCTTTTGCCTTGTCTGACAGCCTGTTGTGTTGATACTGAGCAGGAGGATTATGAGCCATTCCTAAACGGTTTCTGGTTGAAGCTGTATGAGCTGGAGGGTCTGGTTCTTATAGGGCAGCTCATCTCTTATGACAGATACACAGTTTGAAATACCTATCAGTTTATATTGGGCTTTTTACTAAAAAGCCCTGCTGATCTCATGTAGAAAACCAATAGCCTGTTTTACTTTTTATTTCATTTTATCCAGACAATGGAGGAAATGGGAAAGAAAATTGCCTGGGTATGACTTAATACACTTAAGTTTTGGCCTCATACTTTGTGGTGAGTCAGGTGTACACCAGCTGCCTACTTTTTCAGAGGAGGTAGAGCAGGACACACCTGGAAGATTTCAGGAAGCAGAAATGTGTCTAGGTTTGCCCCCATTTTGTGCTACAGAAAAAGGGGAGAAGGTTAACTGGTTTAGAGTGATATGGTCTAAAACTGGGTTCTCCAGTATGGTAGATGCCAGCCATCTGTGGCTACGGAAATTTCAATAATTTGAAATTTAGTTTCTTAGTTGCACTGGCCATATTTCATGCTCCCACTAGGGCATGTGGCCGGAAGCTACAGTATTAGACGGCATCAAGTTCTACCAGCTAGCAGATGCTACTGGCTGGTAGAACTTGATACTGTCCAATACTGGCTCTGCTGTCCAATGGTTGGCTGTGGTCTGCAGGCTGATCTTTTCTTTCCATGATCCTGCAGGGTTCATCCCAGCCTTAAGAGTTGGGCTTTTGCCTCTTCTCCCTTGTTACCTCTACTTTCAATCTTTCTTTGACTCCTACTCAGTTGATGAACTGCTTTCCATATTTCTTTGTTGGTATCCTTTGTGGTTTCTGGGCACAGATAGCCTTCGGGGAAGCCCATGTATGGTGGAACTAGATCTTTGCTCTGCATTATTGAAAGAACAGCCCTCTGGCCAACACCCAAGAGTCTGCATGTTTTTACCAAAGGATTGAATGGTGCTCGGGATTTTGACTTTCATAATAAATTTTCTCCTTAGGAAAATTACAGTGCATACACGTACAACTTTTACTTTAGCTCCCTTTTTGCTTTTTGGATGTATGTTCTTGACAGGATACGGTGCTTGATGCTTGGCCCTGTCCTAGTTGTACTCCCACTGACTAATCCTGTGACCTTAGTGAGATACTTAATTTTTCTGTGGCTCAGTTACCACATGACAGTGCACTCCCAACCACAGCTTCAACTATTATGAAGATAAAATGATAAGGGAGAAATTTTGAGGTCTGGGCTGAAAGGAATTTTTACAGGGTTTTTAAGGAGTTTGTATGTCTTATCTTTGTGCCTAGTCTTAGATTCCCAGTGTCACTTTGTGATCTGTCTATCACTATTAGACATATACAGGACTTGGTCAGCTGATTGGCCCCCACACTAGACAATGCCTGCTTCTTATAAGTGACTTTATAAGGGAGTCAGGGTTTGTTGGTCAAGGAACCTCCTTCTAAGTCTGACCTACATGGCAGGAGTGGGATGCTCTGGTAGAAGGAGGCTGCTGGCCTGAGGGTCAGGAGAAGAAAGCATTGCTGCTGACTTAACTAGGAGACTTTTTCACACAACATTCTCATACTTCCCACCCGCCCAGCCTGGAGGTCAGCCAGGGCTTCCTGCCTAGGGTTTCAGTGGTCTAATGCTATGTAACAACCCCAAAACTTGGTAAATTGAGACAATGACAATGAATCGGAGGGTTAATGACAATGTTTTTGTATCTGTGACAGTTTTAATTTGGGTGGCACTTGAAGAGACATAGTTTCTGCTCTACTCAGTGGCAGCTGGGACAGCAGGAGGGATGGAGGCGGGGAGGGATTGAATGCTTGCTCAGTAACATGTCTGCGTGTTGATGCTGGTTATCAGCCTAGGTGGCAGGGGTCGCCATTCTTTTCCAAATGGATCTCTCCATGTGTTCTTTCCACATTGGCTAGCTAGGGCTTACTCACATCGTGGTGGTGGAGTTGAAGGGCAAGCACCCTGGACAAGAGGACATCAGGTGGAAGTTACATTGTCATTTCTAACGCAGCCTCAGAAGTCACAGGCATTATTTCTGCCATAATTAGAAGCCACTCAAATTAAAAGGATGGGAAAATAGAAGCTACCTAATGACAAAGAAGTGTCGCTGTCACATTGTTAGAGGAGCGTGTGGGATGGGATGCACATTGGTGTGGTCATCTTTGAAAAATATGCCTTCCACACTCAGTAATGATGAATCAGAACTGGCATCAGCTTGCTCTAAGCCGTAAATAAGCCTTGATGTCTGCCTTGGGTCTGAGACTGGGTGCTTCCCATTTTCAGGAGCTATGATTGTCATTGTTCTGTGCTGGGCTGTTCTGTCTTTAGGTGTGAGGATGGGGGAGTTGCCTTTTGCATAGTACTCAGAGTTCTTTGATGAAAAATGGTAAGCACAGAATGGTTTATTAGAACACCCTTAATGTGCTAAACTCCCTAATCAATGGATGTCTGCAATGAATGTGCAACATAGGGGAATATGCAAGGAAGACCAGGGCCCTGGTTGCTGAATTTGATTTTTAAAATTAACTTGATGTAATCCAGCTTAGAGTTTTAACACGTTACTTATATCCCACATTTCGACATAGATTTTCTTATTTGTAATTCCTATGAACTGTTATTTTTTGGTAACGTTGTCATTAGATGTAAACTCCTAAAGAATTAGGATCCATCTTTCTACAATTTTTTAAAGTTTGATAAATGGATACTTGCGAATGTTTTCTTCTGAGATATAAAATAAGTTTAGTAAAAATCTTCTAGCAGCTAGTATGAAGGGGAGGGAACACAGGTTATCAATTTTATAAACAACCTACCACCTACCAGGTCAATTAAGACAAAACAAAAACAATAATGAGACAGAGTCTTCAAATTGTTTCTGATCTATGCACTGTACTGGAGAGAATAACTGTGTCATTGTTAGCATTGGGAACAGAGGTGCTTTTAGATTTTTCTTGTCATTTTAGCTTTAGTCTGCCAGTAACCACCCCACCTTTTAAAAATCTGTTTTCTCTGCCTTTTCCTTTTATGTCTCTCTTTTTTTCCAGTTTGTACTAGTTTAAAAGTGTCTCAGGTTAAGTTTTTTGCAGTAATCTTTTTTTCCCATGGAAATGAGTAAAACTTCCTGTATCCCTTTTTCTCCCCACCCACATACCCTAAATTAGTGATTCTCTTACAAGGAATTGTTTATTGTTGCCCCTGCAGTTTTGGAAGGATACCTCCAAAATATATCTTGGGGACTTAGATTTATAGAATTTGGTTTAAGTTTAGATTTTTAGTCCCAGGGTTATTTTTAGTTAGGTAGACGAACAAACCTGAAGTGTGTACATCTGATACATGACCCACTAGGGTATTTTGTTTCTTGTTATTTGAGAGTGTTCAGTTAGCACTTATAGAGGATTACCCATTGTTAGCTGGCTGTTCACATTTCTGAAAAGATGATAAGTAGATTTTTATAGGAAATAGGGAAGTTTTAAAAATTCACACTCAAATTTTATAGTAACTCAATTGATAGTCTTTTTAGATAGGTAATGAAATGCTGTCTGTGGTTGCCAATTGTTAAAACTCTACCATGCTTCCGCAAGCAGTTGTCAGTTAAGGGAACTTAACAACACCCACTGATAAAATTCAAACCACCAGATGTTATTTTAAGTTCTTGGGTGGTGCTATCTTTTCTTACCCTTTAAACTGCTAAGTCACATCCTGCTTTGCATTTCAATTTGGTGTAAATTGGATGCAGCAGACATAGGTCTGGCATAAGATGCTCAAACAAAATTAAATACCAAAATTAAAGAAGGCAGTTCTGTGGAGTAAGTCTGTCATTTCTGGATGCAAGATTATGTTAGAGCAGTGGCTCAACCCTTGCTGTGTATCCAAATCACCTGGGAGTATCTCAAGATGCCCTTTCCCTGGCCTCATCCCCAGTGTCCGGACCAGTTGGTAAGAAATGGCAGCAGGCTTTGGGATTTTGTAGAAGCTTCCCAGTGTGATCCTGTCATGCAGCTGGAATTGAGAAATGTTGCAGGAGGTGCCCCTCGCTGCCCAGCTCACGGCTTTGTCTTCCATGCTTCTCTCTACCCAGTCAGGCCCTACCCACGACTTTTTGGCTCCCTGCAGGCCACCTCTTCCAAGCTTTTTCTCACAAGTGCAGCCCCACTGAGCTCTTCCCTTGTGACTGCCCACAGCACCCACCAGATGGCTCCCCCTAGGATGTGTTCTGGCTTATTTCATTTGTGACATCTTATCTCCTTGATCACAGTGGTTTTCTCCTTGGATTAAGCTTCTGTCACTTAGTTTCCATCACTGAAGGGTTAGCACAGCAGTGGACACATAGCAGTTACTTTATGGGATAGATATTGAATTGAGTTTTCATCAGTGTGCCTGTCTTCTTTTGGCCACCTGTCCATTGTAGCTTCCTTTATTAGCTTACATTTGTTCTTAAGTATTTCTTCCTTGTAAGGTGTGGAAGGACAAGTAAGAGTAGCTAAACAGTAGAAAGAGGAGGAAAACTCAGTCCATTTCTGATTTCAGCATTTAGGAGTGGAGGAGTTGTCAGAGGACCTATGGACTCATCTCTCTCCCTTCAGAACATTGATTCATCCTGATCTGTAGTGACTGTTGGGACCACGTGGATGACAAATGCAATGTGAAAGGGGCTGTCCTGCTGAAGAAGGTGAAAGTGATTTGAGCATTGGATCTCTACCATGTTTTTGAGAAGTTGGGATTATTTCAGGCCGGGATAATATACACATTCAAATTGAAAATAGTAGCTTTTGGCTGGGAGCCGTGGCTCACACCTGTAATTCCAGCACTTTGGGAGGCGGAGGTGGGCGGATCACCTGAGGTCAGGAGGTTGAGACCAACGTGTCCAACATTGTGAAACCTCATCTCTACTAAAAGTACAAAAATTAGCCGGATGTGGTGGTGGGCACCTGTAATCCCAGCTACTCAGGAGACTGAGGCAGAAGAATTGCTTGAGCCCAGGAGGCAGAGGTTGTAGTGAGCCAAGATCACACCACTGCACTCTAGCCTGGGTGACAAGAGCAAGACTTTATATATATAAAAAAAGTGTAGCTTTTCTTATTTTGTCAGATAATGAAAAGGATTCTCATTGCCAGAGGTTCCTGTTTCTGGCACAGGAAGCTGGCCAAGACAGAGGTCATTGGCAGCTTTCTGTTAAGATGTACAGAGGTGACCTAAGGTTCCTAATTTTAAGGCATACCAGCTTCTTAGGGCCAAGATTATTTGCACTAAAACTGTATAACTGAGAGATCAAAAAATTAAGTGACTTTAACAAGGTTAAAGTTTATTTCTCTCTCATGTAACTGTCCAGATGTCGTTATTCCTTGGCTGGCATGGTGACACTACGGTCTTCAACTAGTGGCTTTCATTTCTGGGCCCAGCTATCACCATCTTCCATTTCTGAGGAATGAGGGAAAAGGCAGGGAACATGTGCATCTCTTTTTAGGATCATGACCTGGAAGACAAACAGCTCTGCTCACATCTCATTGGCAGCCCTTAGTCATGAGCCCCCACCAAGCTGCAAAGAATGCTAGAAGTGTAGCCTCTTATTAGGTGCCCATGAACCCAACTAAAACTCAAGAGTTCTATTGCTAAAAGAAGGGGAGAAAGGATATTGCTGGACAGCAAGCCAAGGCATGCATACTAACTTACCAAAATATCAGATCTATCAGTTATCACCCTTGTTAACTGCTTTGGGTAAAAATACACTAAATGACAAAAGAAACCTCAAATGTATCATGAGTTCTATGGAATCATGGTAGGAAACTAAAGAACTTGAAGGGGATGTGTGGTGTCTCTACCTTTTGGGGAAAGGTAGACCATGAGCTTGAAGAGGATATGGAAAGTGTACACGTAACTACAGCACAAATAGTGTTGACAAACAGAGTTTGATTTGTGGAGTAGGTTCTTGCCATCTTTTGAGGACAAGTGTGTTTGCCAAGAGATTTGCTAAGCTGTTTAAGAGAGTTGAACTGATATTTGATGGGTAGGAAAAAATGTTAAAACTTGATTGGCTGGAGAACAACAGGCAGAGCAAAGATAAGAAGATCAGTAACAGAGGATAACAGAGGTGGAGAACTTCAGTAATTTCTTTTTAAAAAAGCCTGAGCAGCTGGTTGGTAATAATACCTGCAGCTATTTGCCATTGCGCAGCCTATGAGAATGAAGCAAAATAAAGCTGAAACATTAAAACTTGGATATAGATAGCATCATTGGATCTGTCTCTCCATGGTTAGGGTGGTTCTTGTGACCAGAATATGATTTTAGAAGGGGATATTTTGCTGTAAAGAAGCAGTCTTGGGGAAGTCGAGACCTTAATGATGAATCCCTGGGTAAGGGGGAATGGTAGGGAAGAAAGATTATAATAGGATCGGTATCATGGATGGCCAGACAGAGGCTATGGTGGGCTCTTTCTTCTCAGAAACTGTAATTTTAGAATGAATACCACATGTGCTGATAAAAAAGAGATTCAGTCAGATAATCACCCACTGGATGTGTCATTCTGCTAACTTCTGATAAACTCTTGACTCGTTTTGCTGATCATCTAATTTTTAAGAAGATTGAAAAAATAATGCAGAGAATGATAGCTCTGGGTTTCTTTCTGAGCCAACAAAGAAGTATTAGCCAGTGAAATGAAATCCCCCAAGAAGGATGATTTGGGCATAACATCTCTATGATACTAGAAATATTTGAGACAAGTCAGAGAAAAGAGAAATGATGTCTCTTGTGGCCAAAGACTGAAAATGACAAGGAGATCTCACAAGGAAAGAATAGCCAAAATATTCTGAAATACATAAGTAACCTCAAATGATTCCAGTGAACAGTAAAGGAGGAAGGTGACTACAGGAATAAATAAATGTGCTCACACAGAGAACTCTTTCCCTGGCTCACCAATCTTTGTAAGTTACTTTTCCACAGAATGTAGAGATGAATAAAATGCAGTCCCTGAGTGAATTGCAGACCCAACATCTAGCAGTCAGGATATGAAGAGTGAGTCAGAGTGCAGGAAATGTGACTAATACTTTCAGGTAGCACAAAAGTGAAGCAGAGTCCAAGAAGAAGCAAACCCATTTGGGGTGGGAGAGGGGCTGAGAAAAGGCTTCATGGAAAAGGCAGTGTTGAAAGTGGTCTTCAGAAGATGGAGAACTTTGCCTCAGACAGAAGAGAGAAAGTGGGTTAGGAGGGTGCTCCATGAAGAAGGACTCACTAGGACAAAGGGAGAGGGTAGAATGCAGGGCGTGTATATGTGAGTGGTTAGAGATGAAGTTTGAGTAATAACAGCCAAAGTGTAACTGAGTGATGTCTGGCAAGGACTGTGCTGAGTGTTTCACGTGCATTATTTTAGTCAATCTTCACAAAACCCTGTGAGGTTATGGTTATTGGTGCCGGCTTTCAGATGACGAAGCAACTCAGACATTTAGCAACAGAGTAAGTGAGAGGTAGAGCTGGAATCCAAAGCCGGTGAAATGTAACTGTATAGTGGAGGGTTTTGCCTGCCAGGCCTTGCTGTTTTACTTAAGCCTGTAGGCATTGGGAATTTGGAGCAGGGGAGAGCCTGGCAATGAATCGGACTAGGGATTGAATATAAGGATTGAAGTGCTGGGAGAGAAAATATGGAGTCAATTGCAGGGCCTAATGGTGGTCTAAAATGGATTGGTGGTTTTGAGAATAGAAGAATGTAAAACACATTGGCGGGTGATGAAGTCAGTGTCAGGGCGAGCTGGAATCTACAGTACTGAGGGCTCTGGGAGAGGGATTTTGGTTGGATTAGTAGAGGGTTGGTGTCTTAATCAGAGTCAGGGAAGCCAGTGGCAGGTATTAATGTAGCCTGAGGGAGTGATGAGCGTAGGCTTGCTTTTCCAGTGATGAACCCCGGGGCCAATACCAGGCTGGGGACTGGAGGGAGGGTAAGGAGCAGTGTGGCGGCTTTGCTAAAGTCACAGGCCTGTAAGATGACTAAGAGCTGAAGTGCATAGAAAGAAGTGGATAGGGGACAAAACTTTGGTGGTTGTCTATGGAAATGGGAGAGAAAAAGAGGAGCCAGTAAGCAACATTTTAAAGTTAAGGGGTGTCAGCACTCCTGTGTTCACAGAAGCACTGTTTATGATAGCCAAAATGTGGAAATAACCTAAAAGTCCATCAACAGATGAATGTGTGAAGACACTGCGGTAGAAACAGAGGGGCCAGTGGCCTGCAGGGCAGCTGGCCCATGTGTGATTGTGACTACTGCAATACATACCTCACTCATGACTCTTCTGTGCAAAATATACTCTACAGTGGTATCTCCAAAGAGAATATGAAAGATTACTGTCAGAACAGGGTTGAAGAGCAGGCTCAGAGCCTGATGGACGAAGCAATGGCTGCATTTCAACAAGGAAAGATTCCTCCTACTTCATTCTCTGTCCCTTTCCAGCAGGGACAATGATCCCACCTTCCCCCAAGTCTCCTGGCTCCTCCTTGCTGTGGTATGATGCCAGCAGCTCTCATAAGGGGCCCTCCCATGATGTCAATGATGGGCTCTCCTCCTCCTGGGATGATGCCAGTGGGACCTGCTCCTGGAATGAGGCTGCCATAGGAAGCCACATGTCAATGATGCCTATGCTCCCAGTGATGGAACCTCCCCCCGGCTCCATGATGATGCCCACTCAACCTGGAATGACTCAACTATACAGATGAGGACAGCAGGGAGGCCTCTTTATATGTGTTTTCTATTACTTGTTCTGCTTCACCAGTAGATCATGGTGCTGTGTCTTTGGGTATTTCCTTTTTTTTTTTTTTATTATTTTTTTTATTTTTTGAGATTGAGTCTGGCCCAGGCTGGTGTGCAGTGGCGCAATCTCGGTTCATTGCAATGTCCTCCTCCCAGGTTCAAGCAATTCTTCTGCCTCAGCCTCCTGAGTAGCTGGGATTATAGGTGCCCGCAACCGTGCTTGGCTAACTCTTGTATTTTTAGTAGGGACAGGGTTTCACCATGTTGGCCAGGCTGGTCTTGAACTCCTGACCTCAAGCGATCTGCCCACCTCAGCCTCCCAAAGTGCTGAGATTACAGATGTGAGCCACCACGCCTGGCCACTGGATGTTTTCTTAATAGCATGGCAAGGAAGACTTATGCCTTCTTCCTATCAAAGAGAATAGTTTTGGAGTCCATACTTATCAGTATGGAGTCATGACTCTTAGCCCTGGACACCTGTCAGAATGTCCTAAGGAGCTTGTTCCACTTCAGTCATAGACACTGGATTGGGGCCTGGGCAGCAGTATTTTGTAAAACTACTTCAGTAGTTTGCAGCCAGGGTTGAGAATAATTAGTCTAGACTTTTCAGAAATTTCCCTTCTGTTTCTAATAGTCTTTACAGGATCTACCCAATTTTCATTTTTTGATAGCTATCTCACTCTCCCTCATCCGGCATAGTTTACTGTCAGGTCCCATGAAGACTGAAGTCATTGAGTCCCCTCATCTGTTTGGGCTAAATTGGTATCCAGAATCCATCTAGCAGAGCTGGGTACACATTTCCTATCTCTTATCTGTCATTTCAAGTCTCTCTTCTCTATGGCTATTCTATTCTTTCCCTTTAGTACCTCTCCTTTAAGAAAAAAGATGGAAAACAAGTGGGATTGCAACAATCCTCTTGACCCCTGATGCTTTTTGAAGGGAGTTTCCACACCCAGAAGCTTATCTTCTATTTGTGCATCTGGCTCTGGTTATGTGTCCACAAAGATGTTTAGTTTTCACCACTGCTGTTTGTGAGCCTTGGCTTGCTCCTGATCCTGGTCCTGCAGGCATTATTCCAGCATGTTGTGCAAGTCTTGATTGTGAGCCTGGCCATGCAGTGTTCTAAAACACAAACACATACACACACACTCTCTCTCTCTCTCTCTCTCTCTCTCTCCCTCTCCCTCTCCCTCCCCCCCCTTCTGTCTTTCTTATTATGGTCAGAAAACACTTAACTGAAACTCTATATCCATTAAACAATAACTGGCATTCTCCTCTCCCCCCAGCACCTGACAGCCACCATTCTCCTTTCTGTTTCTATGAATTTGATTATTTTAAATATCTCATATAAGTGGAATCATGCAGTATTTGTCCTTCTGTGACTGACTTTTTTCACTTAGCATAATGTCTTCCAGAGTCATCCATGTTATTGCCCATTGTAAGATTTCTTTAGGTTTTATAGCTGAAAATATTCTGTTGTATGTACACTTGTCACCCAGTATCTGTGGGGAACTGGTTCTGTGATCGCCACCAATACTAAAATTCATGAATGTTCAAGTTCCTGATATAAAATGGCAAAGTATTTTCATGTAACCTATGCACATTCTCCTGTATATTTAAATCATTTCTAGATTACTTACAACACCTAACACAGTATAAATGCTATGTAAATAGTTGCTATACTGTATTGTTTTAAAATCTGTATTATTTTTATTGTTGTATTGTTATTGCTTTTTCCTCCTGGAATACTATTGCTCTGTGATTGGCTAAATCCATGGATGTAAAACCTACAGATACAGAGGGCTGACTCCATATACCACATTTTCTTTTAATTAAAAGAGTTAGCAGTTATATTTTGACATTTCAACTGTACTTTTTCTGTTCCACGTTCTCCTCCAAAACTATTCGCTTTGCTAGGAAGAGGGAGTAAGTCCTCTTTGTCATGCTGCTAAGAAAACATCCAGTGGCCAGGTTCAGTGTCTCACGCCTGTAATCCCAGCACTTTCGGAAGCTGAGGAGGACTGATCACTTGAGGTCAGGAGTTTGAGACCAGCCTGGCCAACATGGTGAAACTTCATCTCTACTAAAACTACAAAAATCAGCCAACCGTGGTGGTACATACCTAAAATCCTAGCTACTCGGGGACTGAGACACGAGAATTGCTTGAACCTGGGAGGCGAAGGTTGCAGTGCGCCAAGATCTCACCACTGCACTTCAGCCTGGGTGACAGGGTGAGACTCTGTCTCAAAACAAAAGAAAACAAAATGGTGAGAACATGGTAGCCATTGGGTAGGACACAGCCTGATGAAGTCAACCCTACAGCAAAACCCACTATCCCAAGTGACATCTGTGGTCAGGGGTCAGGGGATATGTGCCAATAGTGAAGCCCATGTGACCAGGAGGAGGGACTCAGCATTGGGGCAAAGTCCTGGGCATTCAGGGATTGAGTGTTGGCAGACACAGGGGTGGATGTGTAGCAAACATCTTTCTCTCTCTCTCTCTCTTTTTTTTCTGAGACAGAGTCTTACTCTGTCACCCAGGCTGGAGTGCAGTGGCACAATCTTGGCTCACTGCAAACTTTGCATCCCAGGTTCAAGCAACTCTCTGCCTCAGCCCCCCGAGTAGCTGGGATTACAGGCAGCCACCATCAGAACTGGCTAATTTTTGCATTTTTAGTAGAGACAGGGTTTCACCATATTGGCCAGGTTGGTTTTGAACTCCTGACCTCATGATCCACCCACCTCGGCCTCCCAACGTCCTGAGGTTACAGGTGTGAGCCACCATGGCCTGCCATCTTTCTCTTTTTTTAAGGAGGATGTCAGACTTCTGAAAAGTCCACTTGAGGTATTCATCAACATATCTATCTGGTGATACTCTTGTGAACAAGGTAGAAAACCAAGATCTGAGTAAGTAGCTTTTCTTCTGGTGAAGGATAGGATTACATTTGCATAAAAATCATTTGGAAATTATATTTCCCTCCTTCTTCCAATCTGCCTGCAAGTGCCCTCTCCCAGGAATCCTGCCAGCTTTGAATTGCCCATCTGTGAACTTCATAAGGCTAGTAGTAAGCAACCTTGGACATTTGGGTCTCTCTTAATCTCTTCCTTTCTTCACTGGCAAGTACCTTTGATATGTGGCTTTCTGATTCTGTGAACTAGAGGCTATTATTTGTGAGTCTGCTCTTTCCTCATTTTTCACTTGTTCTAAGGATGTTTGTGGCCATAGGAACTGTCAGGCTGAGGCTGGGAGCCATAGGGCTCACCTAGAAGATGAAATGGAAGGCATCCTAGTGTTGGAAGCCAGTATTAGGTTGGTGCAAAAGTTGCTGTGGTTTTTGCCAATTAGAAAACTACCAGTACCAGAACATCTTGCCAACAGCACAGCAGCACCTTGCCTTACTTTCTACCTTAAGAATAAAAGGCAATTTATTTATTTATTTATTTTTAACCTGGTGGTAGGCATTTTTATTTTTATTTTTTAATTTTACTTTAGGTGCATACTATATCTGGCATTTCTCCCCATGTTATCCCTCCCCACCCTCCCCACCCCTCTCTGTCTCTCCCCTACCCACCCCAACTGCCCCAGTGTGTGATGCTCCTCTCCCTGAGTCCATGTGTTCTCATTGTTCACCCACCTACGCTTGAGAACATGCACTGTTTGGCTTTCTGTTCTTGTGTCATTTTGCTGAGAATGATGGTTTCCAGATTCATCAAAGTCCCTACAAAGGACACGAACTCATCATTTTTTATGGCTGCATAGTATTCCATGGTGTATATTTGCCACATTTTCTTTGTCCAATCTATCATTGACAGGCATTTGGGTTGGTTCCAGGTCTTTGCTATTGTACACAAGGCTGCAGTGAACATACATGTACATGTGTCTTTATAGTAGAACAATTTATAGTTCTTTGGGTATATACCCAGTAATAGGATTGCTGGGTAAAATGGAATTTCTATTTCTAGGTCCTTGAGAAATCACTACACTGTCTTCCACAATGGTTGAACTAATTTACACTCCCACCAACTGTGTAGGAGTGTTCCTATTTCTCCACATCCTCTCCAGCATCTGTTGTCTCCAGATTTTTTAATGATCACCATTCTAACTGGCGTGAGATGGTATCTCAATGTGGTTTTGATTTGCATTTCTCTAATGACCAGTGATGATGAGCATTTTTTCATATGTTTGTTGGTCTCATATATGTCTTCTTTTGAAAAGTGTCTGTTCATATCCTTTGCCCACTTTTGAATGGGGTTGTTTTTTTCTTGTATATCTGTTTTAGTTCCTTGTAGATTTTGAATATTAGCCCTTTGTCAGATGGGTAGATCGCTTAATTTTTTCCCATTCTATTGGTTGCCGATTTGCTCTAATGATGGTTTCTTTTGCTGTACAGAAGCTCTGGAGTTTAATTAGATCCCATTTGTCTATCTTGGCTTTTATTGCCATTGCTTTTGGTGTTTTAGTCATGAAGTCCTTGCCTATGCCTATGTCCTGGATGGTTTTGCCTACGTTTTCTTCTAGTGTTTTTATGGTGTTAGGTTGTATGTTTAAATCTTTAATCCATCTGGAGTTAATTTTAGTGTAAAGTGACAGGTAGGGATCCAGTTTCTGTTTTCTGAGCATTGCTAGCCAATTTTCCCAACACCATTTATTAAACATGGAGTCCTTTCCCCATTGCTTGTTTTTGTCAGGTTTGTCAAAGATCAGATGGTTGTAGATGTGTGATGTTGCTTCTAGGGCCTCTGTTCTGTTTCATTGGTCTACCTCTCTGTTTTGGTACCGGTACCATGCTGTTTTGATTACTGTAGACTTGTAGTATAGTTTGAAGTCTGGCAGTGTGATGCCTCTGGCTTTGTTCTTTTTGCTTAGGATTGTCTTGGTTATGCGGGCTCTCTTGTGATTCCATATGAAGTTTAAAGTGGTTTTTTTCCAGTTCTTTGAAGAAGGTCATTGGTAGCTTGATGGGGATAGTGTTGAATCTATAGATTACTTTGTGGAGTAGGGCCATTTTCATGATATTAATTCTTCCTAACCATGAGCATGGAATGTTTTTCCATCTGTTTGTGTCCTCTCTTATTTTGTTGAGCAGTGGTTTGTAGTTCTCCTTAAAGAGGTTCTTTACATCCTTTGTAGTTGTATTCCTAGGTATTTTATTCTCTCTGTAGCAATTGTGAATGGGAGTTCACTCTTGATTTGGCTCTGTTTCAGTCTGTTATTGGTATATAGGAATGCTTGTGATTTCTGCACATTAATTTTTTATTCTGAGACTTTGTTGAAGTTGCTTATCTGTTTGAGAAGATTTTGGGCTGAGATGATGGGGTCTTGTAGATATACAGTCATGTTGTCTGCAAATAGAGACAGTTTGACTTCCTCCTTTCCTAATTGAATATGCTTTATTTCTTTTTTTGCCTGATTCCTCTGGCTAGAACTTCCAATACTATATTGAATAGGAGTGGTGAGAGAGAGCATCCTTGTCTAGTGCCTGATTTCAAAGCTTTTGTCTGTTTAGTATGATATTGGCTGTAGGTTTGTCATATATAGCTTTTTATGTTTTATGATACGTTCTGTTGATACCTAGTTTATTGAGAGTTTTTAGCATGAAGGGCTGTTGAATTGAAGGCCTTCTTTGCAGCTATTGAGATAATCATGTGGTTTTTGTCTTTGGTTCTGTTTATGTGATGGATAATATTTATGGATTTGCATATATTGAACCAGCCTTGCATCCCTGGGATGAAGCCTACTTGATCGTGCTGGATAAGCTTTTTGATGTGCTGTTGCAATCTGTTTGCCAGTATTTTATTGAAAATTTTTGCGTCGATGTTCATCATGGATATTGGCCTGAAGTTTTCTTTTTCCGTTGAGTCTCTGTCTGGTTTTGGTATCAGGATGATGTTGGTCTCATAAAATGAGTTAGGGAGATTCCCTCCTTTTGTATCGTTTGATACAGTTTCGGAAGGAATGGAACCAACTCCTCTTTGTACATCTGGTAGAATTCAGCTGTCAGCCCATCTGGACCTGGACTTTTTTTGTTTGGTAGGCTATTGATAGCTGCCTCTACTTCAGCCCTTGTTATTGCTGTATTCAGGGTTTCAACTTCCTCCTGGTTTAGTCTTGGTAGAGTACAAGTGTCTAGGAATTTATCCATTTCTTCCTGGTTTACTGGTTTATGTGCATAGAGCTGTTTATAGTAATCCCTGATGGTAGTTTGTATTTCTGTGGGATCAGTGGTGATATCCCCTTTATTGTTTTTTATTGCATCTGTTTGATTCTTCTCCCTTTTCTTTTTTATTAATCTGGCTAGCAGTCTATTTTGTTGATCTTTTCAAAAAACTAGCTCCTGGATTTATTGATTTTTTGAAGGGATTTTTGTGTCTCTGTCTCCTTCAGTTCTGTTCTGGTCTTAGTTATTTCTTGTCTTCTGCTAGCTT
>NW_016107360.1:9232050-9234847 GCF_001604975.1 Cebus imitator | reverse complement strand
CATCTGCAAATAGAGACAGTTTGACTTCCTCCTAATTGAATACCCTTTATTTCTTTTGCTTGCCTGATTGTTCTGGCTAGAACTTCCAATACTATGTTGAATAGGAGTGGGGAGAGAGGGCATCCTTGTCTAGTGCCTGATTTCAAAGGGAATTTTTCCAGCTTTTGCCCATTCAGTATGATATTGGCTGTAGGTTTGTCATATATAGCTTTTATCATTTTATGATACATTCCGCTGATACTTAGTTTATTGAGAGTTTTTAGCATGAAGCGCTGTTGAATTTTGTCGAAGGCCTTCACTGCATCTATTGAGATAAACATGTGGCTTTTGTCTTTGGTTCGGATTATGTGATGCATTATGTTTATGGATTTGCGTATGTTGAATCAGGCTTGCATCCCCAGGATGAAGCCTATTTGATTGTGATGGATAAGCTTCTTGATGTGCTGTTGCAATCTGTTTGCCAGTATTTTATTCAAGATTTTTGCGTCAATGTTCATCATGGATATTGGCCTGAAGTTTTCTTTTTTAGTTGAGTCTCTGCCAAGTTTTGGTATCAGGATGATGTTGGTCTCATAAAATGAGTTAGGGAGGATTACCTCCTTTTGTATTGTTTGATACAGCTTGAGAAGGAATGGAACCAGCTTCACTTTGTACGTCTGGTAGAATTTGGCTGTGAACCCGTCTGGACCTGGACTTTTTTTGGTTAGTAGGCTATTGATTGTTGCCTCTACTTCAGCTCTTGTTATTGGTCTATTCAGGGTTTCAACTTCTTCCTGGTTTAGTCTTGATAGAGTACAAGTGTCTAGGAATTTATCCATTTCTTCCTGGTTTATTGGTTTATGTGCATAGAGCTGTTTGTAGTAATCTCTGATGGTAGCTTGTATTTCTGTGGGATCAGTGGTGATATCCCCTTTATCGTTTTTTATTGCATCTATTTGATTCTTCTCCTTTTTCTTTTTTATTAATCTGGCAAGCGGTCTGTCTATTTTGTTGATCTTTTCAAAAAACCAGCTCCTGGATTTTTTGATTTTTTTGAAGGATATTTTGTGTCTCTATCTCCTTCAGTTCTGCTCTGATCTTAGCTATTTCTTGTCTTATGCTAGTTTTTGAGTTTTTTTTTTGATCTTCCTCCTCTAGCTCTTTCAATTTTGATGATAGGATGTCAATTTTAGATCTTTCCTTGTTTCTCATGTGGGCATTTATTGCTATAAATTTCCCTCTTGACACTGCTTTAAAGATGTCCCAGAGATTCTGGTAAGTTGTGTCTTCATTCTGATTGGTTTTGAAGAACATCTTTATTTCTGCCTTCATTTCATTGTTTATTCAGCTGACACTCAGAAGCAAGTTGTTCAGCTTCCAAGCGGTTGTGTGGGTTTGAGTGTGATTCTTAATCCTGAGTTCTAGTTTGATTGTGCTGTGGTCTGAGAGACTGTTTGTTATGATTTCCATTCTTTTGCATTTGCTGAGGGGTGATTTGCTTCCAGTGGTGTGATCAATTTTAGAGTAAGTGCAATGTGGTGCTGAGAAAAATGTACATTCTGTGGATTTGGGGTGGAGTGTTCTGTATATGTCTATTAGGTCCACTTGGTTCAGCTCTGCATTCAAGTCCTGGCCTGGTTAATTTTCTGTCTCATTGATCTGTCTAATATTGACAGTGGAGTGTTGAAGTCTCCAACTGTTATTGTGTGGCAGTCTAAATGTCGTTTTAGGTCATTAAGAACTTGTTTTATGTATGTGGGTGCATCTGTGTTGGGTGCATATATATTTAGGATAGTTAGCTCTTCTTGTTGGATTGATCCTTTTATCATTAGGTAGTGTCCTTCTTTGTTTCTTTGGATCTTTGTTGGTTTGAAGTCCATTTTATCAGAGATTGGGATTGCAACCACTGCTTTATTTTGTTCTCCATTTGCTTGGTAAATCTTCTTCCATCCCTTTATATTGAGTCTCTGTGTGTCTTTGTATGTGAGATGGGATTCCTGAATACAGCATACTGATGGGTCTTGACTTTTTATCCAATTTGCCAGTCTGTGTCTTTTGATTGTGGCGTTTAGGCCGTTTACATTCAGTGTTAATATTGTTATATGTGAATTTGATCCTGCCATTTTGTTACTGGCTAGTTTTCTTTCCCATTAGTTGACTCGTTTTCTTCATTGCAGTTTTGGTCTTTGCCAACTGGTTTGCTTTTGCAGTGACTGGTACTTGTTCCTTTCCATGATTAGTGTTTCTTTCAGGAGCTCTTGTAGGGCAGGTCTGGTGGTGGTGAAATCTCTCAGTAATTGCTTGTTGGTAAAGGATTTTATTTCTCCTTCACTTACGAAGCTTAGTTTGGCTAGATATGAGATTCTGGGTTGAAAATTCATTTCTTTAAGGATGTTGAATATTGGCCCCACTCTCTCCTGGCTTGTAGGGTTTCTGCCGAGAGATCTGCTGTGAGTCTGATGGGTGACCTGATGTCTCTCTAGCTTTTTCTTTCATTTCAACCCTGGTGAATCTGACAGTTACGTGCCTTGGGGTTGCTCTTCTCGAGGAATATCTTTGTGGAGTTCTCTGTATTTCTTGAATTTGCATGTTGGACTGCCGTGCTAGGCTTGGGAAGTTCTGGATAATATCCTGGAGCGTGTTTTCCAGCTTGGATTCACTCTCCCCATCATGTTCAGGTACATCGATCAAGCATAGATTAGGTCTTTTCACATAATCCCATATTTCTTGGAGGCTTTGTTCATTTCTTTTCACTCTTTTTTCTCTTATCTTGCCTTCTCTTTTTATTTCATTGAGTTGATCTTCAATCTCTGATATC
>NW_016107360.1:9228864-9231980 GCF_001604975.1 Cebus imitator | reverse complement strand
ATGGATTCAGCTATTAAAGCTTGTGTTTGCTTCACGTAGTTCTCGTGCTGTGTTTTTCAACTCTGTCAAGTCATTTGTGTTCTTCTCTAAGCTGGTTATTCTAGTTAGCATTTCGTCTAACCTTTTTTCAAGATTTTTGTTTTTTTTGCATTGAGTTAGAATGTGCGCCTTTAGCTCAGAAAAGTTTGTTATTATCCACCTTCTGAAGCCTGTTTCTGTCAATTTGTCACTCTCCTTCTCGTTCATGTTGTGTTCCTGTGTTGTTGAGGAGTTGTGATCCCTTGAAGGAGAAGAGGTGTTCTGGTCTTTTATGGTTTCATCTTTTTGCACTGATTTTTTCCATCTTTGTGGATTTACCTTGCTGTGGTGTCAGAGCTGCTTGATGAGGTCACTTGTCTGCCTGTGGAGGCGCTACTGGGTTTCTAGGGACGCCACCAGGTTACTAGGGAAGCTTCCTCTGTCTTTTTTGTTTACACTGGGGGTTTAGGCATGTCTCTTCCGCTGACCTGGCGGTGCCGCTGGGTGGTCAAGAATGGAGTCCCGTTGCTACCGAGGCTTCCTGTGTTTTTTGTTAAAACATGTAACCCAGTCCCACCACTGTAATGGTGGGTTGTGCCCTTCCTCCACTGGGTTAAGCTCAGGCTGTGGCACTGGCTGCGCAACCTGCTAGAGTCAGAGCTTCAGCCCCCCGGGGTTTGTGGCAGAGGGTAGGGACCCGCCCAGCTGCACCCAACTGTCTCCCCCTTTCAGCTTCCTCTCTCTCTGGTCAAGGGGTAGGGGCCTGCCCAGCTGCCCCCGCTTACAGCTCCCTCTCTCTCTGGGCAGGCTCTCCCAGCTGCCTTTTGGGCTTATGCGTCTGCTTAGGTCTGTGCGCCAATGCGGGACACCGTCCTGGATTATTATTCAACTCCGCGCTTATAATTCCTGGCACTTGACTGGCAAAGATCCCCTGTTCTGTGTATTGCTGAGGCTTTGGGGGAAGCCCTGTATCTGGACCGGGGTGCCAGAGGGGGAGCCACCAGCTTGCCGGTCAGATGCACTTTCTGGGTGAAGCAGCACCCTTCCCCGCCTCGGTCTGCCCTGTGTGGGCTTTGCTCACCTTCGGACCAGACCCGTTGAAATGCACCTGGTACCTTGGTTGGAGGTAGGAGATCTCTGGATTTCTGCATCTCTCTCGCTGGATGTTGTGTGCCGGAGTTGTGTCTATTTGGCCATCTTGGAGAGTTCACCCCAAAAGTAATTTATTTACACATTGTCTTATTCCATGGAGTTTTTGAAGTGGTTTCCAATAATACACACAGTGCACATGGAATTAGTCTATAGTTGAGAGAATTGGAGCACAGTGACAATAAAGGGAAGCCAAGCTTGGAGAAAGACACATCTTCTGCAATGGAAGGTTATCAGTGGTGACTCATCAATTTGACCCCCTGTCCTTCCTAGTACCTCAGACAAAGAGGGAAAAGCTCTGTTCTCAGCCTCTAAAAGCTAAGAATAAGCCAGTCGTTTAGGTGTGGCATTCAAGAATCGCTTCTTTATTATTATTTTTTCTTTTTTCTTGTAAATGACCATAAAAGAGACTTCTAAAAGAAGCCTCTGTACAGTGTAAGTTGGTGAGGCCATTGTGAATAGCAATTTGGAATAGTAAAACAAAAACTAGCCCTACCTTAAGATGCAGCAGTTTCACTTATTTTAGAAAATTACCATCACAGCCTCACAAGAAGCAGATACAAGGTTGTTCATTGCATCACCATATTTAATAGCAAAGAATCAGAAACATCTGAATGAATAAGTACAGTAAGGCATAGTCATGTTGCAGGAGTGGAACAAAATGTGTATTTTTGTATGTGTAATAATTTTCAGTGAAAATAAGCCAGCTGCAGAAAGAAATGTATGGTGTGATGCCATTTATTATGCAACGTTTAAAAAGCCCCAGAAAAATGTGTGGAAACCTATTAATATTGGATGATAATAATATGGATATTTTTATATATCCTTTGTGCTTTTCTCATTAAAAGAGTACAGTACCCATTGTGATGTTGTACAGGATAGTGACCAGTATCCTACACTGCCTAACTCCTAGGAGTGTGATTGCCTTCTGCTAAATGGCCTTATATGGATTAGCTCATCTAATCACTTGACAACCCCTTTCAGGGAGATCCTTTAATTATTCCCATTTTGGAAATGAAAAATTGAGATCTAGAGAAACTAAAAGCTTACTAAAGCAACTTAGTAAGGCTGGCTGTGAACCTGGGTAGTTTGGGTACACAGTTTTTAGTCATGTACTACTCTACAAAATTTCCCAATATCGTACAATGGGTTGGCTATTTACTGACTGTGATTATCTCATTGTAGGCCACCCCCATACTCCTAGAAGACAATGCAAGGAAAGCAGTTCTTAGAGATCAGAATAGGATAGTTCCATCAACTCGGCCATCAGATGACATGGCTTGAGCTAGGTGTATACGTTGTTTTATCTTTTTGGATCATTTAACGGTGGCTCACAGTCCCGGATCACCTTATCAACCCTGGTCCTATACCAGAAAACCCTGTGGAGGTTTAGGAATACCAAAGCCGGGCCCCACCAGAGATTTCAGCGTAATAGACCTAGGATAGGCCTGTTGATCAGCATTTTTTAAAGTTTCTCACATAGTTTCATTATGCACTCAGGAGTGTGATCCACCGAATGATAAAGTCTGGACAGTGCATAGTTCAAAGTTGCAAAGTTTGGCAAGAGCCTGGTGCATGGGAGTTTTCTGTTGAGGATCAGGGACAGGTCTGTATGTGTTGACTTTTATGACCAGATTGCAACTAATGTCCTGTGAAATCATGGCTCTTAATCAGGATAAAGGAGTGCATCTTAGCAGGATAGATCTGTCTTATCATCTCTCTTTTTTTTTCCCCAAGACGGAGTTGTACTCTGTCACCAAGGCTGGAGTGTAGTGGCATGATCTCAGCTCACTGCAACCTCCGCCTCCCAATTTCAGGCAAATCACCTGCCTCAGCCTCCTGAGTAGCTGGGATTATAAGCGCCTGCCACTGTGCCCAGCTAATTTTTGTGTTTTTAGTAGAGATGGGATTTCATCATGTTAGCCAGGCTGGTCTTGAACTCCTGACCT
>NW_016107360.1:9180352-9228174 GCF_001604975.1 Cebus imitator | reverse complement strand
ATCACGAGGTCAAGAGATCGAGACCATCCTGGTCAACATGGTGAAACCCCGTCTCTACTAAAACTACAAAAAATTAGCTGGGCATGGTGGCGCGTGCCTGTAATCCCAGCGACTCAGGAGGCCGGGGCAGGAGAATTGCCTGAACCCGGGAGGCGGAGGTTGTGGTGAGCCAAGATCGCGCCATTGCACTCCAGCCTGGGTAACAAGAGCAAAACTCCGTCTCAAAAAAAAAAAAGAACTCGGGGTCTACTCCAATCCGTGACAGTAAGTCCTCATGTATCTTCATTGATAAGTTCTCAGAAACGGTGACTTTAAGTGAAACGATGTATAAAGCTAATTTTGCCATAGGCTAATTGATAAAAACAATGGTATATTTGCTGTGGCATGTTTCTGGTTGCAAAAAACATCACCAAGCTTCTTTTTTTTCCCTTTAATCCATTTCGAGTTAAAAACATCACCAAACTTCTAAATAATGAAGTTAAATAAAACAATATTATTTGTGGACCTGCTGTATACCAGAGGCCTAAAGATTCTATGCCATGGATGTGATATTAACCTGTGACAGTGGTTCTTGGATATCTTGTGAAAAACAGATCCCTGGTTCCCACTCTCAGGTCCTGATTATGTAGGTCTGTGTTCTGAGATTTTGCATTCCTTACAATGTCCCAGATGATACTGATGCTGCAAGTCTGAGGGCCACTCTTTAAAAACCACAGGAGTAGGACAGTGAAAGAGCGTTTTAGCTTCCTACCCTCTGCCACATCACACATACACAAATAGAAGGATTGGCTCAGAGTCAGATAAGAAGGGTTAAAAGCTATAGGCTAAGTCAGTTGTGTTCTCAAACTTTAATGTAGGCAAAAATCACCCAGGGCACATGTTAAACATGTAGATTATCAGGCCCATCCCTAGACAGAAATTCTGATTCAACTCATCTAAAGTGGAGCAAAATCTGCATTTTAAATATGGATCTGGAAGACTTTGAAGAAGGTGGATCTGGACACTTTGACAAATTGTAGACTATAAAGTATGGGTATTTACAGTGGGATGGCAAATTTCTATGCAGAAATGCTAATTAACAAACAAATTAATGTCAGGCTACAGAGACCTCCATGTCCTGGATGCTCTTCTCCTTACTAAATCTCCAAGTATAATTTTCTTGGGTGAGTATAGAATTCATATGCCTGTGCAATCTATGTATGCTGTAACAAAGAAGTCAGCCAGTGACCACTGGTCCCCAGAAATATCTTCACATGGTTCAAAATTAACATGAGATAATTTAATAATGAGTATAATGATGGTAATAATAATAGAACAGTCAAGTCCTGAATTTTAGTTAAAGGAAGTAAAGGAGCCCTGTTCAGAAAGAAGGAAGCCCTACTTCTGAGGAATCCCTATGACCTGACAGTCCCAGTAAGAACACTGAGGGCTGGAAAGAAATGCGGCTTCCCCCAAAGCTAAGGCAAATCCAGCAGTATTAACAATTGCAGTGTGTTTCAGGCTGAGAAGGTTGTCATTGCCTTCTCTTCAGCTCTGTCCAGACCACCCCTGGAGCTTGTTGTTAAATCTGGGCATCAATGTCAGAGAAGCACAAATTGAAGTGTGATTAGAGTTGAACATCTGGGATCTCAAGGGCTCTTGATCCATGTCCCATAAGAAATGGATGATGGTGACAATAAGGCTGTTTAGTCTGGAGAAGAAAAGATTTGCTGGGTGGGATGTGGGGACGGTGGTGGTTTCAGTGAAGGTTACGGTTTAAAAAAATGGTCTGTCTTGTTCTGTGTAGCTGCCAAAGGCAAATCTAGGAGCAGTGTGTGAAATTATAGTGAGTAATTATTTCAGCTCTAAATAGTGACAAACTATCTAGAATAGATTTTTAAAAAAACAAAAAGTGAAATGGAGTGCCTTATTTCTATCACAAGAAGTGATGATCTAGCCATGTTATAGAAGGAGTTCTTGCTTTGTTTAAGGAAGAGCTTGGGCTAGAATTCATTCTTAGGCTCCACGATTCTGTCTAATGACTGGTATTAAACACTTGTTTTGTTTACTCAGTGATGACAAATAAATGGTTCCAGCATAAACTGACAACCAGATACCACTGTCCAACTTTTTGTCTCATGGAAGCTGCACACTTCAAATAGACATCCGGGTGCATTTCTGTTGCTAGATTGAGCTCTGAGCAATCTGATCTTCCCTGAAGAAGTAAATTGTGAAGGTCATGGATGGCGCAGGGAATAGAAATGGGTACTCTGAATGTGCCAGAGTAAGCATTTGAGTCTTTAGGCCTCTTGACTCCTGTCTTGCCAAATGTGAGAATAAGATAAAAAAAGTCATTTATGGAGGAATTGTTTGACTTTAAGGAGGTGACTTCTATGCACACTGAGCCTTAGTACTCATCTTCCAGAAACAGGCAGATATGGTGCCTTTGGATCAGGCCAGCAGTTCAGATACTTTGGACGCGTGGACAGCAGTTCAGACAGAGGTCCAGGATCACCAGTCAGTATCTGAAACTGTTGTGATTAGAACCTGCTTCCAGAAACATCAGATGCTGAATCTCTGGTCTGTGGTGCTTAAAGCCAAATAGCCAAAGTGCTGCTTTTGACCATGTAACATTTTTGAAATCAGGATGTTTCCAAGGGCACCATTTGTAAAAAGATGCATATCTAGGATTTGAATAATTTTATTTTACCAAAGACCAGAAATAGATATCCCACTTTAAAATTTTTTAGTATCAATTCAGGACATAATTTCTTTATATGTTTGGAATTATATGCCATCTGGCCTTCATAAAAGTCGTTTCCAACTGTGGAAGCAAAATCTGTTTCTCAAGCAAAACGTGGCCAAGTGTCTGAGTGCAGACCCCCAGGCCTAATGGGTTAATAAGTAGCTGTGTTATATGCCACTCTTTGCAACCTGCCAGATAATATTTTGGAGAGCTGGTGGTGATGAATTCTGTGGCTTTTATCTTTCTGCATTTGTATCTTCTTCAAAAGCAGGCACGCTGCTTTAATGATTTAACACTAGTCAGTTCACACTCATGTTATGGATTTTGGGAGATGTTAATATGTTGAAGGACATACACGTTTTAAGATTCTGTCGTCTTTATTTGTTTGTAGTTGGAGGAGGGTTAGAGCTTCTTATCTTGTGCTGCACCTGCCACTTTCAGGAAGCCACGAGAGAGGAGGCAATGGGCCTTTGCATCATTTGAGTGTGTATTCTATTCTAAAGCCAGACACTGTATCCTCATTTTCTCATTTAATCCTTCTAATTTCCCTCCCTCCCTCCCATCTGTCTGTCTCACTCTGTCACCCAGGCTGGAGTGCAGTGGTATAATCTCAGTTCACTGCAACCTGTGCCTCCCGGGTTCAAGCAATTCTCCTGCCGCAGGCTCCCAAGTAGCCAGGACTACAGACACATGCCACCACGCTTGGCTAATTTTAGTATTTTTTTAGTGAAGATGGGGTTTTACCATGTTGGCCAGGCTGGTCTCAAACTCCTGACCTCAAGTTATCCACTCGCCTTCACCTCCCAAATTGTTGAGATTATAGGCATGAGCCACTGCACCTGACCAAATCCTTCTAATTTTCTGAGGTGGCTATTATTATTCCCCATTTTATGCAGGAAAAAATAGAAATCAAAGCTTAATACATTTGTCAAGGTTCACAGAGTTTGTAATAAGGAAGCACCAATTCAAACCTAGGTCTGACTCCTTCCAGCACACGTATATGTCTCCTTTACATCTTTTCCCAAATTGTGTCATCTTTCCTAAGTGAAACCTACTAAAATGAGTCTTAAAGTCAGCCTTTGTTGCCAAAATACTTGAGAGTGCATTGGTCATTTATTTTTCTCCATTCTGGGTAGAAATCAGGGTTCTCTTTTCCTAATGGAAACCCCAGGACAGCTTACATTTGGATGTCATGTGCCCGTTTGACTTTTAACCAAAACACTACCTTTTCACACAGTGACCCATCATCTTCTCAAAGGTGGGCGGCAGTTGTGAGAGACGATGAAAGTCATCTCAGAGGCACAAACAGCATTTTTGAACTGACACAAGTCTATCTGGTGTTTTGCACCTGTTGGATTTGGTGGCCTCTGTGATTTAGAGGAAAGGGAGGGCCATAAGTTCTTTGCTCCTGAACCTCACTGCCAGGTGGTTTGTTGAAACAAAAGCAGAGCCGAAACTGAATTCTGTGACATAGAAAACACTGACACGAGTCATAATGCACCAAAGCAGCCATAAAACCTGTCTCATAAGCTGGGGGAAGTCCTAGCTCTCCATCCTTAAGGCATGTTGACAAGTCCTTGCAGGAGAGATTAACTCAGGACAGCAATCTGCAAAAAGATCAGCTCCAGGGGACCAAGAAGCCTTCTTGGCAGGCTGTAAATGTTCTATTTTTTGATCCAGCTGATGATTATATGAGTACTTGCCAGTGTAACATTTTGTATATGCACTTAAGATTTGTGCACTTCAGTATATCTGTCATTTCTCAGTAAAAAAAAATAAGGTGTAAATAAATGATCACCTTAAGTTATTCATAGTCTGTGAGTTAGGTAATTATTACATATTGTTCAAGCCCACAAACCCTTTGAATTAGAGGTTTTCCATGGAAGGATCTCCAGGTGGAGTGAAAGCATTCAGGGCCTCCTGCTGAGGCCTCCTCTCTGCTGACCCCATCCCATCCCTGTGGTATCCCCTAGAGTGGGCAAAGTAGTTGCCTCCATCCAAGTGACCATCTTGGCACCTGGGATATCTTAGTCTTGGGCTACTGTTGCCTTCATTCTTTATTCTTCCCTGTTTTAAGTAGAGTCATACATCGCTTAAGTTGGGAGATATTGTGAGAAGTGTGACATTAGGTAATTTCATCGTTATTGTGAGAACATCATAGAGTGCACCTAGCAAAGCTGGATAGCAGAGCCTACTACACACCTAGGCTATGTGGTATGGCCTGCTGCTCCTAGGCTACAAACCTGTATAGCATGATACTGTCCTGAATACTGTAGGCAGCTGTAACACAGTGCAAGGACTTGTGCATCTAAACATAGAAAAAGTACAGTGAAAATACAGAATTATGGTCTTATGGGAACACTAGTGTATACGTGGGCTGTCACTGACCAAAACACCATGATATGGCATATGACTATATACCCTTCTTTTGGAATTTGACTTCTTTCACTTTTTAGGCTGCTTTTGGTGGTTTTAACCAAATTCCTGATAAGGCTAGGCAGGAAGGTTCTGGGGGATGAAACAGATTTATTTCCCTGGGCAACAATCCCAGACTCCACTGCGGGGCTGGGCATGGGAGGGGCTGTGGGTCCCCCTCTCTTTCTTTCCCAGAAGAGGAAAGGAGGCGGGGTAAGGGTCGCCAGGGAGTCGTGCTGGAAGAGGCCTTAGCTCTAAGTGTCAACTTTGATAGCTATTGGATGTCGCCTGCTAAGCCCTGGCTCTTGCCTCCCAAGTGAAATTCCGCAGAGCGAAGAGATAAGAGTGACTCTGTATCAGCTGCCTCTAGGACAGGGTTGTGATATTTCTGCTTTGTCGGTTTTAGAATTCCTGTGACTTTCATTTATAGCCCACATTTCTCTCCATTTACATTGCACACACCCCCGTCTCATCCCAGACTCTTGTTCTACAGACCTCAGCCTTGAAGAAGAAACAAAAGCAAAACTTGCATACACAAACAAACCCACCACGGGTATTCCTAATCCACTGTTGAATCCATTGCCGTACCAGTGGCTGCCCCCTCCACCGTAAGCACAGACACACTGCATCATTTGGAGCCCCCTGTCAGGTTTTTCGTTTTTGTTTTCTCTTTCTCAAATAGCAACAGACAACACTGTTATTAAATGAACTATTCGGTGGCTCACGCCTGTAATCCCAGCACTTTGGGAGGCCGAGGCGGGTGGATCACGAGGTCAAGAGATCGAGACCATCCTGGTCAACATGGTGAAACCCCGTCTCTACTAAAACTACAAAAAATTAGCTGGGCATGGTGGCGCGTGCCTGTAATCCCAGCTACTCAGGAGGCTGAGGCAGGAGAATTGCGGAGGTTGCGGTGAGCCGAGATCGCGCCATTGCACTCCAGCCTGGGTAAGAAGAGCGAAACTCCGTCTCAAAATAAATAAATAAATAAATAAAAATAAAGAAACTATTAATGTACCTTTACAACCTCTCTTGGTACTTTTTAGACTGCATTTGCTTCAAACTTCAAGTACACTCCTGTAAGTAAGGCTGACTTTATGAAGAGGCTGGTGCTGGTTTGCTTTTAGTATTACTTATTATTGGATCCATTACTAAATGAATAGAGATCTGAGGAGTCATCTAAGAGTAACATGGGAGTTGAGCTCTATGGCTCTCGGCACCTTAATTTCATTTTCTGAGATTTCGATATTTCTTTTCGTTGTTTTGATTTTAGATTATTGCTTTAACATACTTTTTTTTTTTTTTAAGAACTAAGTGTTAATGAAGGCATAGGAGATGAGTATTTGATAATTAGCCAAGTTTGATACCAAACATAATTAGCCAAAACCAAACATGTTAGTTACTCTTAACCCAGGGCTGTAGGAGAAGCCAGTGATAGTAGAGTCACATTTCTCCTCTTTGAAAACTAGAAACTCCTCCGTCAGGGCAAGACTCCCCCAAGTATCATATTTAACTAGCTAGTTCCTAGACAAATATATGATACTCTTTACAATTAGACTGTGTGAACATTAGTAACTGAATGGGTTGGGTATGATTTTTTTCTTTTAATGTTGTTAACATGCCTGGGAAAGTTGTAGAATTTACTTGAACTTAGTGTGTTAAATAAAGTCCTGATTTTCTGAAGCCAAAACCAAACATGTTAGTTACTCTTAACCCAGGGCTGTAGGAGAAGCCAGTGATAGTAGAGTCACATTTCTCCTCTTTGAAAACTAGAAACTCCTCCGTCAGGGCAAGACTCCCCCAAAAGCTGCAGGTGGCAGTCCAGCTGACTGCTTGTAGAGGCACCCCACCTTTGCCCTTCTCAGTCTCCTTCCCCACCACAGACACTGTGCCATCTTGGAAATGCGAACCACGCTGTAGGAGGAAATGAGATGTTGCCTTTTCAGAGCTTGATACCTCCCTCCTGATTCTTTCTAGTTCAGCTCTCAGGTCTCTTGGGTCTCACAGATGGGGCAACAGCTGTTATCATCAGACCTGGTCACCAGGGAGGGGTGTGCTCATTTCCAGCAACGTAGTTAAAAGGCTGCAAAAAAACTCTTAGTTCAGCCTCCTGGCAGCTATGCCATAGGGCAAATTCCCTAACTTCTCAGAGACCCAGTTTTCTTCTCCATAAAATAATGATACTCCACTCCATCAGGCTGTTGATTAAATGAGACAATGCTTGTGGGAATCCTTAAGAGAGTGCTGGCAGTAATTAGTATATACTCAATGAATGATCATAAGTTTTCTTTAAATATGCTCATAGACGATATGGAAAATTCTACTTTACCCCCTGTGGTTATTTGTCACATCAGGTTGTAGTTTTTAAAGATTTTTCCAAAAACCTTTGGGAGAACAAATTCTCTACCCTACTCCCAGAAAACCAGAAAGAACTTTTAAAAAGCTTTAATAAAATTCACCTTTTTAACTATCTTCAAATGTACAATTCAGTGACATTTAGTACCTCCACAATGTTGTGCACCCATCACTACTATCTAGTTCCAGAACATTCTTTTTTTTGAAACAGAGTCTCACTCTGTCACCCAGGCTGGAGTGCAGTGGCATGATTTTGGCTCACTGCAGCGTCCACCTCCCGGGTTCAAGTGATTCTCCTGCCTCAGCCTCCCGAGCAGCTGGAATTACAAGGGGCCCACCACCACACCCAGCTAGTTTTTGTATTTTCAGTAGAGATGGATTTTGCCATATTGGCCAGGCTGGTTTCAAACTCCTGACCTCAGGTAATCCACCCACCTCGGCCTCCCAAAGCATTGGGATTATAGGCATGAGTCACTGAGCCTGGCCTAGTTCCAGAACATTCTTATCACACCAGAAAGAAACTCTGTAGCCGTTAAGCAGTTGTCCTATTCTCCCCCAGTAACCACTAATTATTGGCCTTCTGTCTCTATGGATTTGTCAACTCTGGATATTTCATATGGAAACATACGATGTTTGTTTTTTGTGTGCCTGGGTTCTTTGACTTAGCCTAATGTTGTCAAGGTTCATTGATGTTATAGCATGTATCATTTGTTCCTTTTAATATCTGAACAATATTCCATTGTATGTATACACCAGATTTTGTTCATCTGTTTATCAGTTGATGGACATTTGGGTTCTTTCCATCTTTATTATGAATAACATTGCTGTGAACATTGGTCTATAGCTTTTTGTTTGAGTACCTGTTTTTAATTCTTTTGGATCCATACCTAGGATTGGAATTTCTGGATCATATGATAATTCTGTGTTTAAATTTTTGAGAAATAGAATAGCTACCAAACTCTTTTCCACCATGGCTGTGCCGTTTTACATTTCCACCAGCATGTCTGAGGGTTCCAATTTCTCTATACTCTTTCTAACACTAGTTATTTACCATTAAAAAATTATTACAGCTATCATAGTGGATGTGAAGTGGTGTCTTACTGTGTTTTAAGATTTTTTATAATACTAATTTTGTATGTGTCTGGACTTAAATTTCTCCATTCATGTTCTTAAGCCTCCCATATTGCAAAGCTACTTGCGAAATAACCTATACAAAATTCCCAATAAGAGAATGGCATAAAGCTTCTTTTCCTTCTCGGCCCCTGCTATAGCTAAACATCGTGGGTCTGTAATCAATCTGTAGTATGTTTAAGCTACTTGCAGACAATTTGTGGCAAATTAGAGATGATATCTGATGCCTCTGACCTTCTCTCTAATTTCTGTTTTTTAGGTTTTAGGTTTTCCTTTTGGCCACCCAAAATGCTTTTTAAACACATTGGATAAGAGCTGAACTACCTGCCTCTCAATACTCTCAGCTCCCTTGTGGTCGGACTGCATTTTGACTGTCTCGAGGCCAAGTGACTTGCTGCCCATGATGAGTGATGAGAAGAACCTTGGTGTGTCCCAAAAATTGGTGTCACCCTCAAGGAGCACAAGTAGCTGCTCTTCCAAGCAAGGAAGTCGACAGGTAAAGTTTAGCTCATGCAAATTTTAATTATGCAAATTTAAGCCATCAGGTTTGCTGGCTAAAATGCACACAGTTACTTGGGAACTCCTACTTCTCAGTTTAAGAGCATTTGCTTTTGGTTATATCTTGACTGTATGAGGAGAGTAAATTCTGTATAATTTTAAGAATGTAGCTTGAGTGCCTACCAGGTAGGAAGCACTGCATTTGGTTCTTCGTATAATTTTATTTAATTCTTGCAGTTGCCCCCCAGTGTAGATATTAACATCTACATTTTTTCCACGAGGAAGCTGACTCAGACTGACCAGGTTACTTGCCCAAGAACACACAGCTAGTAAGTAGCAGAGCAAGAACTAAAGCTTAGCCTGTTTGGCTTCAGAGCCCACACTTTCCTTTACATCCTGCTAACCAAAACAAAAAACCAGTCAATCATTTTTTCCAGTGATTATAATATCCATCCTGACTTCCTTCCCTTTATCAAACCTTTATGGCAGCTTGTAACCACAGATTGCCCTGTTAATAGCTTGGAGTCTCACCTGGTTTTATCTGTAATGGATGAGGGAAACTAATCTATAGAAAAATGATTTAAAGCAATTAAGTAGGAGGGAGAAAGAACTGAAACAAAGAATTGAATAATTAACTCCTAAATAACCGTTGGTTAATTATATATTGTTTCTTGGTTTCCTTTCTAATAAATCTTTGTTGGCAGCATTTGCTGGTTTTAGATCAGTGGCAGTAAATACGCATTAATCATTATAATTCTTCCTCCAGCAGTTAGGTGGAAAGAGAATGAGCTGTCAGAAGGCTGAATTTATGACCAAAGCGGTTTCTGAACTGAGCCTTTTCAGCACCTGCTGGCTCTATTGGCATTTCCTTTTCGTCATGGGAAGTGCTGGCCTTGGGAAGCACATGGGAAGAGTCTTTGGTTCCAGAATTGGAAGCAACAATTAAGCAACTCCCACCTCAGTCACTTCCACACATTTATGACACATCATCAGGGGTCTCTCCATCTGAGCATTGCCTGGGATAAGGAGCTTTGCCGCTCATGAATCTGTGATTCCAGGAAAATTAGATTTTGCTACAGGCCTGACATTTGGGAAGCCCTCCAGCATCTCCCCTGAGGGATTAAGGAGGAGAATTTTGTCAGCACTGTCATCAGTTCCTTCTGGGATTAAAAAAAAGAGAAGACTAAAATTAGTCATTAGCCAATGCATCATGGCTCCCCGGGTTCTGTTTTCATGAGGGTCACTATGCTTGTCTTCTTTGTCAGGTTTCTACAGGAGTATTTTTCTCCCTAAGCCAAAATTCTGGTTGGGATTAAACAGCATGTGGTATATTTCCTACCCACACCATCTTTCTTACACCCAGGGATTGTTATGTCCTTCTTTGATAAAGGGGGAGAACATGATTCATTTAAATAGCAAGTGATGATTACACCATAGGAATTGGAACAGTACAATGAAATTCTCAGATCAAATACTACAGAAACTTTTTTTAGGGTGTTATTTGGAATCAATTTGGTTTTCACAAAGCTTTTTTGGAGGTTATATCATAAAGGGTAAGCAGAAGGTGCTTGGTCCCTTAACTTATTTCTGACTTAGAATGCTTGGTCAATCAGTCACTCATTCATCAAATGGTCATTTTTTTATATTTAGGGTCTCCCACTTTAATATGCATATAACATGGCTTTATAAATGGAAACACTTTTTCCTCTGTGGCAGACAGAGAAGGTGGAGAATTTAATAAGTGTATTTCAAGTTCAGCCTGAAGTTACTTAAAAAGTCCACGTTTGATTTCTAGAGGTCGTTTTCTTGGTCCATCTGCTTTCTCAACCTTCTGTCAAAGAAAGGTGTTCTGTGCCAGGGTATACTTAGAGATTCCATCCACGTGGCCCACCTTGACTGCCCATACCCCTTCTGCCTTTGCAAACTGGCCCAGGATTATGCTTCAGTCTTTAAAGTGCTGCAGAGGCGCAGGAACCTTTGAAGCTCTCCTCATTTACGGCACACAGCCATCTCTGATGGTCTGTTGGCTGCTAAATATCAGGATGAAGCTGTGTTTCCAGTCACGTCACTGAAGAGTAAAAGTTAAATACTTAAAACTTCAAGATTTACATAGTAAGCAATTTAATTAGAGGAATATGAAAATATAACTGAAGATAATCTGTGCAAATACCTAGTTGTATTTCGAACACCAGTTTAAAGTCATTTTGAAATTGATCTCTTCATTTCATTTGGAGGGAATATATCTGATGTTGATTTTATTGGTCATTTTTCTTAGTGCTGGCTTTTCTCATGTGCTCTGGAATTTCGGCTCAGAGCTTCATCTAGAGTTGAACATACCCGTGACCCCATCATAGTTAACATACCTGTGACCCCCTCATAGTTATCTTTTTGTGCGTGTGTGGTAAGAAAATTTAAGATTATAGCCAATTTCAAGTATATAATGCAGTTGTATTAAGTGCAGTCACCATGCTGTTACATTAGATCTCCAGAACTTATCAGTCCCTGGTAACTATCATTCTACCCTCTGTTTCTATAAGTTTGACTTTACCACATGTAAGTGAAATCATGCAGTATTTTTCTTTCTGGACTTGGTTTATTTCACTTAGCATAATGTCCTCCAGGTTCATCCATGTGATTGCAAATGACAATCTTTGTTTCTTTTTTAAGGCTGAATAGTAGTTCACTGCATAAGTTTATGTACCACATTTTTCTTTGGAAATATTTCATCTTGTTTTTTATCACACAGACACAGAAGAGCCCTCTGTGTTTATAACTTTGCATATTTTTGCCATATTTGGAATGAGGGTGGCATTTTGTATATTTTTGCTATATTTGGTATGAGAGTGGCAATAGGAAAGGGACACTAAATGCATGAACTTGAAATGCCATCTTAGCTGGAATACATAGTTTTCTTAAGTCCTTTTTACTTAAGTTCTTATCCAATATTGCCAAGTGACCTTGAGAGTCTCTGTATTCCAGCCACACTGGCTTTCTTTCACTTTCTGGAACTGAATTTTCTTTTGTCGTTGTTTCTTGAACTGAACTTAAATTTGAACCTGCTCTTCCTATCTCAGGCCTGTTCATATAAAATCTCAAGGAGCTATGCATGTATGTATAGATACTCCCCTGCCTACATATCTTTGTTGAAAGAGCTTGCATCCTTGAAGGAGAAAATGATTGAGACCTAGGTGCTCATCACAATCTGTGTTTTCATTTTCACATCTGACCTAAGACAAAATGTACAACTTAGTGCCATGAAAACCCTAGGAGGAGGGCTCTGTCATCTTTTAACTTAAATACTGGGGCTCCTGAGATTTTAAAAACATACGCCTCACTTTGCCAGTATGAAAACAACCTGTCTATAAAATCTCATCAAGATAAATTGAGGAGAAAGTATGCATAGTGATTAGAACATTAATTCTCCAATCTTGGGTCCACCCATTAATTGGTTCTATGACCTTAAACTCTTAAAGCCTCAATTTTTTCATCAACAAAATTGAAATAATAATAGTTCTTTTCTCGCAGCGTTGTGGTGAGGATTAAAAATAAAGCACTTATTCCAGGGTCAGACTCAGGATAGGTGTGGAGTAAATATAAACATATGTTTTTATCATTATAGTTAACATTAATTCCACCTTCATTCTTATTTGTGAATGTTCTGAATGTGCATAGTGAATAGTTCTAGCTTTTTTTCTCCCAGGAACTTTTACAGTATCATACATGTACCCACTCATACCTTTTTAGTGTTGTGCAAAAGCCCACTACAATACACACTGTACATGTGAATATATACTTTTAAAATAAAAATTACCTTACTCTACACATTAACAAAATGCTTTTTTAAAGAATACAATCGAATGTTTAATAACTGAGCTACATTTGACATCTTTAGGCATAACCTATACCTTAAACAAGTGAAAATAGTTGATGAATTCTTACCCCATTCTGCTAGGCCTTGCCCTTGCTTGGGTGGTAATTGGTTTTCCCCTCTCGCCCCCTGCCAGCATCTGTATATTGGTATTAGCTGCACAGAGCATTGTGTTAAGAAGGACTTTGCAGCTGAGTCTGCATTCAGGGGAAAGATTGCCCTGTTTTTTGCTGTGACTTGTGGGCATAAGGCAGGGAGAGCACAGCATGGGCACTGTGTTTGTCACCCCTTTGTGACAGAGAGTTGTTGAAATCAATAGCTCTCTGTTGCAGTTTTTATATTATGTTATTGGATGAACTACAGGCAAGCATAAGTTGTCTCAGTTCTCCATTCATAAAATGGAGGAAAAACTCATCTTCTGCTTTTCCCTGTGGAATGTGGTGAGAGAAAATTGAGAATTTTAAAAGACATTAAAAGTCTTTGGAGAAAAGTCCTCTGTAAATTTAAGAAACTGGTATAATTACAATGAGCTGCCTCTACTTTGGCCAGTTCTGGAAGCAGAAGACACTTGGCCTTGTTTCAAGAAAGGTGACACTCTGCAGAATTAGTTCTTTTTGGAGTAGATCACTTTTCAGATACTTGCCTTTACCATAGAGGAATCTACTTTTCTTGTAGGAACTAAAGGGACCCTGCTTATTAAAAAAAAAAAAAAAAAAAGGCTATTGGTCCCTCCTGACTGTCTTAATCATACCATGTTATTTGTAGAGTTATAAGTGGACCTTCAATGTTCTTCCTTATCCCAGGTTTTGGCTGAGCTATTCCTTTAGCTAGAATGATCCATATGAAACCCTACTGCCCATTTCAATTATGTCATTTCCTTTGCAATAATTTTTTTTTTCTGCTTTAAGCTTTTAAAATGATTTTTATAAAAATAAGATTTTACTCATTGTAGATCATTTGCAAAGTAAATGTGAATTGCTATCCTTTAATTAATTTGTTTTTAAATGGCTGCTGACAGGTCAAATAAAATGCCTGAAAATGACGATGGGTTGTGGAGGTCATTGTCATACAGTTTCCTTGCAGTCTTGATGGTGAAATGCTGATCAGAATTGATTGATGAGAGACTAGGAACAGAGAATAGAATTGTCCAGTTCTACCAGATCCCCCGACAGGATTTGAGAGAGGCCTTCACAAATGTTCTGGTTTGGAACCTTGAGCTTGGCTAATCCCATCCTTAACACTGCCATCATCTCCCTTCTTGTGGTAAACTCTTTCAGTTGCTTCATTGGTTAAAAAAGTATATGGTTCTTTAAATTTATTGAACTCCAGCAACAAATGTCCTTCTATTGGGGCAGGGGAGAATGTATGGCCAGCTATACATGGAGAGCATGTGTGAGCAAAAAGCCCACAGATTCTTAAGCTCCCCCATTCCAGTGACAGTTGTGAGGATCTATAATAAAATGAAGAAGGGCTTCCCCATTGAGTTTATTCTGCCAAATGATGGTATCCATAAATGTTCGTCTATACCTGTGGTCTGTGAAGGAACCACTCTGTGAAAGTCTGGAACAAAAGTAGACAGTGGCTGCAGAAACTGAGACATGTTCTCACTGACTTTGCTTTTTGCCTGCTGAATAACCTTACCATATTATTTAACACATTCTGAGTCTAAGCTTTTTAGCTGTGAAATTCGGATAATTTTGCTTACTTTTGAGAACTAAATGAAACAGTAAATAAGCACCTAGACTAGCATATGGGAAACATTCAGTAAGTGTAGATTAAATTAATGAATGAATGAGCATGCAATTGCTCAGAAGAAAGATTACCATTCACAAAGTTTTGTAGCTACATTAAGTGGGTTAAGGAATATCTCAGTGGGAGGGAGAATTGCTATTTTAAAATGTGTAAAATATGAGTAATTGCAATTTGCTCTTGTCTTTTTTCCACTGCCCCCTTACATTTGCTTCCTAGAACTTTCAAAGTAATACATTTCAGAGGCCAGATTAGCTCAATAAAGATGGTTGAATATGTTTTGTCTTTATCAAAAGAGTCCTATAGCCTTGAGTTTTATTTCTTCAATCAGTATCTATTGAGAGCCTGTTATTTAAAGGCCCTGAGCAGAGATACACAAAGCTATGAAGGACAGGACAGCTGAACAGTTCATCATAAATAAGAAATAAATTCTGATTGGAAAGACTATGGGTTGTAAAGAGAGCACAATTTCTATTCATTTTTTTTTAAATGTATTGTTAGCATTTAGCATAAAAGCTAGAAATAGAGAGTAAATCCTGTCAAAATAATTGACAAGTGCTTCACTCATGATTGCGGGGGTTTTGAAATGGAGAGATCTATTGCTAGGTAAGTTTCTATACAATTATGCAGTTCACTCTTGTCACCCTGCTGTTTCTGGGCTAATCTACAGTGGCTTGAACTCTCCCAGGGTCACCTGATGAGAGCTTATTTATGCAGGGTATTAGATTATGCTGCACTCCAGAGAGCCCAGCCTGGCTGAGCTCAGGGCCAGAACTCATAAAACAGGTGAGTGGAATGGAGAAGAATTTGCCAAGAAGAGAAAAGTGAATTAACACTTTAATGTCCGGGTGTTTATAATTTTAGCTGTCTGGCTTTTGAAAATGCGTAGTCCCATTTCTTTCTTGGCTTTTTGTTTAGTTGGTTGGTTGGTTTTTCAGTTTTTTGAGACAGAGTCTCACTCTGTCGCCCAGACTGGAGTGCAGTGGCACGATTTCGGCTTACTGCAAACTCCACCTCCTAGGTTCAAGTGATTCTCCTGCCTCATCAGGCTCCTGAGTAACTGAGGTTTTAGGTGCTTGCCTGTAGTGCCACTACACCCTCAGGTGATCCACCCGCTTCAGCCTCCTAAAGTGCTGGGATTACAGATGTGAGCCACCGCGCCTGGCCCCATGTATTTCTTTTAATTCATAATGTCTTTAGAGATACTAAGATTTATTATCTCCACATTGATTTCAGTATTCAGTATAGGCTGAATAAACACCACAAGAAAGTCCAGCCAAGGAGGAGGGACCTTGGAGACATCATGATTGTCTCACATTGTTCTATGATGATCATAGAAGAGGAGAGGCAGCAAGTGTGAACTCTGGAGCCAGATGGCCTGTGTTTGAATCATGGGCTGTTTATAAGCTGTTTGATCTTGGACCAGTTAATACCCTCTCTGTGCCGTGTTTTCTTATGAGGTGTAAATTGCTTAGTTTGGAAGAGATCCTATAGTAGGAAGTGCTATGTAAGTATCTGACAAATAAACATTCACCTTTTGTGAGCAGGGGAGTCTCAGGAGCCCTTAAGCAATGTCACGGCTGCTTCCCTGCATCATCTTTCTGGCTGGGAGGGGTGGCACAGTGTAGAGGCAGGCAGCTTGGCTGTGTCTAGGCTGCTTTCAGAGGAAGACTCAGCACGGGATGCTCAAAGTTAAAACTCTCCGATATCATCTTCACAGCTCATAATTCCCGTTCATGCTACCCTTCGGAGTTTCATCACAACTCAGCGAGGTCTGTGATGTTTCCCCCACTGTGGAAAGGAAATAAGGCCCAGAGATATTCACTGATTTGTTTGGAATCCCATGGCTAATAAGTGGTAGGGGACCAGGCAACCAACTATGTGGAGAGTACTGGCTTTCTTTAGATGCTAGAAGCCTTCTTCAGAAATTAATTTAAGTACCATTTGGCTTATGTACAAATGGTTGTTATTTAAACAAGCCTCCATCAGCTCACGGTTCTATGAATGGAGGGCCAAGAAGAATGTGGATGATTGAAGCAGCCTTAGGATCCCTGTGTTCCTGGTGCTGTTTTTTTTTTTCCCCTGGTGGACCCCACTGAGAAAAATAATTAATTACATATTTCTTATAGTTTTCTAGATTCTCTTTTTCTGGGCCTTTTACTTCTCATGTTTACTGCTGACCTTTTAGCCACCCCTATGGTTATGATATGCCTTTAAAAGCAGGAAGGCTGAAGAAATAAGACAAAATTCTCAATATGTATCCACTCTGAGTAAGTCTTAAAAGAAAGAAACAAACATTTGATATCAGAAGAGGTTAAAGTATCAGCTCGAATGACATATTTGAGTTGTCAAGACTTCTTCGTTCCTCTTCATGTTTGCAGATGACAGACTGTCAGCTGCATTTCCACACTCTGAGGATCAGGAGAAACTGAACTCTTAAAACACTACCAGAAAGTTGCTGAACTGTCTGTATTGTTCTGCAATTCTGGAATAATAATCACTGCAAATGTATTTGGGTGAGTTTTAGAAATATTACTTTGGTAAAAACTACGTGGGATGCTTTAAGAAAATAAACATATTTATTCATGGTTGGCAGTGGGCACAGTTTAAGATGCAGGAAGGCAGAACCCTGGCCCAGATGCTTCAGTTGAGAGCACAGGGTAGCAGCTGTGCAAGGTAATAGAATGCTCTCAAGAAGCTGTTGTTGCAAATGTGAGCTGAACTGACCGATTCAACAGTTCTTTCCTGGAAGGAAAGTCTACTTCAGTAATTTGATAATATTAAAATACTAAAGGTCCAGAAGTAACAGTGTCAGAAGTAGGACAGAGGCACAACAGAAGACTTTTCTAGTGTCATCTGACATTTGTCTAAAACCTACACCCTGACCCTACTGTCGAGTCCAGCTGTGTTTCCTGCTGCATCTGTACACAAGCCCACATTACCACCTAGATAAGCTCCTCTCTGTTCCTACTCCAGATCAATCACATTCCTGGCACATCTTGGCCCAGTGGTCCCTGGTGCCCTGTGTAGTGAGCTGAATCATCAAAAGACATGTTCACTTCCTACTTAATTAAACTAAAAAGTTTCTGCACAGCAAAAGAAATAATAAACAGAGTGAACAGACAATCTGCAAAATGGGAGGAAATATTTGCCAACTCTGCATCCAACTGGGGACTGATATCCAGAATATACAAGGAACTCAAACAGCTCAACAGCAGCAACAACAAACAAATAATCTCATTAAAGAACAAGCAAAGGACATATTCATGTCATAATTTTTCAAAAGAAGACATACAAGTGGCCAACAGGTATATGAAAAAATGTTCAACGTAATTAATCATCAGAAATGCAAATGAAAACCACAGTGAGATACTATCTTATGTCAGTCAGAATGACTGTTCATACAAAGACAAAGAACAACATGTCAGTGAGGATGCAGAAGAAAGGGAGCTTTTGCACACAGTCAATGGGAGTGTAAATTAGTACAGCCTCATCAGAAAACAGTATGGAGATTTCTCAAAGAACTAAAAGAACTACCATATGATCAACTACTAGGGAGCTAACCAAAGGAAAAGAAATAAATATATCTAAAATGTACCTGCACTCATATGTTTATTGCAGCAGTATTCACAATATCACAGATATAAAATCAACCTGTTTCCATCAACAATTGAATGGATGAGGAAAATATGATATATACACACAATGGAATTACTCTTCAGCCATCAAAAAGAGTGAAATCATGTATTTTTCAGCAGCATGGATGGAACTGGACCAGGTCATTATCTTAAGTGAAACAAGCCAGGCATAGAAAGACAAATATCACATATTCTCACTCATAAGTCAGTGGTAAAAAATGTGTTCATCTGGACATAGAGAGTGGAAAGATCTAGATAATGGAGACTCAGAGGGCGAGTGTGAGGGAGGAAGGAGGAGGATGAGGATGAGAAATTATATAATGGATACAATATACATAGTGATGGGTACCCTAAAAGCCCTCACTTGACTACTATGCAAACTATGTATTAAGAAAATTGCACATGTACCCTATAAATATATACTTTTTTTTTTTAAAAAAAGAAAAAGATGTGTCCATATCCCAGTCTTAGAACCTGTGAATGTTACCACATTTGGAGGAAGGACCTTTGTAGATGTAATTAATTTAAGGATTTGAGATAAGGAGGTATCTGAGATTATCCAGGTGGGCCCTAAATTCACTGACAAATGTCCTTATAAGAAACACGTGGGGGAGAAAACAGACATAGAGGAAAAGGTGATGTGGTGGTGGAGGCAGAGATTGGAGTGTTGCAGCTACAAGCGAAGGCATGCCATGGAATGCTGGCAGCCACCAGAAACTGGGAGAGGCAAGGAATGAATCCTCTTGAGGTCCCTCAGAGGGAACGTGGATCTGCCAACACTTTGATTTTGGACCTCTGGCCTCCAGAACTGCTAGAGAATAAATACCTGTTTATTTAAGCCACCAAAGTTTGTGACTGTTCATCAAGGTGGCCTCAAGAATCTAAGGCACCCTGCTTCTTACTGTGTGTCATTTTTTTCTGGGTGTCCCAGCTCAGGTGGGTCTAGGCCTTGGAGACTATGCCTGTCAGAGCCCCTGTAGTGGGTTTGTGTGAATCTCCCATTTGACATTTACAAGTTTTCAACCTTGTGGTATCTCTTTTATTAACATTTGTAATGTATGTTAGCTTCTTGAAAGCCAGCACTTGATTTTACATCTTTGCATTTCTGGTTCCTAAGAATGAGCTTTGGACCTTTGAGTAGGGACCACCTGTTAAAGAGAACTGTGAGATTCTGCTTGGGATCTCCAGACTCAGTCCGCAGATGGGTTCTACCTCTTAATAGTTTGTGATCTTGCCCAAACTGATTTGGAGCTTCAATTTTCTCATCTGTAAAATGAGGATAATAATAGTTTCATTATAGAATCACTGCAAGGCACATCATTAAAAAAATAGTAGTCGTCACTTTAACTATAATCACTACCACAATAGCAACCATAAAAACCCCATCTCCACCCTAGGGGGCTGCATGGTCAGAGAGGAATGACATTTATCAGCTGGGTGTTTTCATATTTAACGGTAGCCTAAGAGACCCTGCTTAAGAACAGAGCATTAGGAGGAGAGAAAAATGCATAGAAGATGCTGTTTGTGGCTTTAAGGAGCTTGATACAATTAGGGGAATATTTAACAAATATTAATGACTTCCAAATATATCTAAGGGGCCTAAAAACATGCCAAATAATTGTAGCCATAAATGCTGAGTGAGTGATCAACAGTGTGGAAATTGTCATATGTGCATTCAAATGTTTTTATTAATGCTGTGTTAATTATAACTCTATCTGTGGTCAATACAGTTGGAAAGCGTTTTTCTCTTCTTTAGAAACTCAGGATAGGAATGACCTCAGGTGGAGCCACTGACAGAGCTGGCAGTCCATAGGTTTTTGTCTCCCCGTTATCACTGTCAGCTGCTGGCAATGGCTGCTTTTCCTTCCCTTTCTCAGGGGTTCACCACAAAGACTGCTTGAATATTCTCCCATTATCTAAGTCACGAAGACACCAGTGTTTTTGGTCTGTGGCTAAGTCGAGTAATAAGACTTGAAACATTCTGGGGTCCGAATCATCTGGATATTCACTTCCTGAGCCCTGGCATGAGGTTGTAGAGCTACATGCCTGTGTGAAGGGAAAGATGGGATGGTGACGGTGGTGGGTGGTGACTGCTACTCCCACATAGCCTCAGAATCCAAGTGGGTGCTTCACTGCTCAGTCTCCTTTTTTTTCTTTAATCTTCTTACTTAGATCCCGAAGTCAGGGATTGTACCCGAGATTATAGGGCTAATGCGAATGCTGCTATTGAGTATCACATGAGTTTATGGTAGAAGATTTAGAAAGGATCTCACAGCTCGCTTAACTCCCCACCACTCTTGGAATCCTCTCTGTGGTGCCTCTGCCAGGTGGCCACCAGCCTCTAACGGAACACTCCAGAGACTTTCATAGAGCAGCCATGTCATTTTTCATGGCACTCATGAGATAGTTAGACAAACCATCCTTTAGGGGCCCTGTAGCTTCCACCGATTAGTCCTGGTTTTGCCCTCAGTCTGTCAAGTCATATCCCAATTTTTTGAGGCAGCCTGGTCTCCTGGAATGTGGCTACTCGAGTTGGGCTTGTGGTCCAGCAGCAGTGACAGCCTCATCTGTGCAGGTGCAGAATCTCAGGCCTCCCCCAGACCTACTGAACTTAAATCTGTATTTCTGAAAGATCTCCAGGTGATTGACATGCAAATTACAGTTTGAGAGGCACTGGGTGAGAGCTCATACACCACCTTTCCCCCAACTAATTTTTTTTTAAATTGCCATTGCTATCAGGCCTGCTGGTGCTAAAAACAAACAAACAAAAACTGATAGTTGAGAAACATTTAATAAGAAACAACAACTCTAGCTGTCAGTGATTGAAATGTAAGTACAGTTTTGGTCTGGCATCAGTTAAAGCTGTCATTCTATTAATTGAAAATCTATTGACAAGTATTGCCAATGTTCACAGAACAATCATAAAAGGCAATATTGATGATCGTTAGCCTTTCTTAATAGGCTGTAGAAGATCCTGAATGCCTTTAAAATCATTAAAGACAGATTAAATTATGTGAATTAATGCTTGGTATTGCCTTGTAATTTTTTAAAAACCTGATAAACAGACTAAATAAGTAATCAGGACACCCATTCTCCAGCCATGCCTGATACAGGCAACCACAAGACTTCCTTCCTGAACACTCTTCAGCTGCACAAAGAATAAAAGTTTAAATCGTTTTCTATTTCTGACATCACTGCAAGGGTAGTGACTGAGGATTCAGCATTTGAAAGGTGCCTGTGGAAACAGCTGTGCTGGAGGGAAGTGCTTTCAATTCGTGCACTCAGCAATATGGAAATTAACTTGGCCAGCACATGAGCATGAATAAATGCTTAGCTGCCTTTGCAGCCACAAAGCAGCTTTCTATATTTGGCACTTTTCAGACATTCAGTAAAACAGACTAAATTTAATGCCAGATGACAACGCAGGACTGTCTTCGGTGAAACTCAAGCAAAAACCTTAAGAAGCCACACCCCCCAACCCTTCCTGTGTTTCTCTCTCCATCTGGTATTCATGGTGACCTTTAAACTTGACACCTTACAGGATGAGACATCAGTGCAGCCCTGTTGGGCTAAGTCAGCAGGGCCTTGATTTCCCTAAGGGCCCAAGTCTATCCTTTACGGTGTCTCAGGATATGCAGCTCAAGATGTGTGCCCTACTCCTGGGGCACCAGATATGTGGAGGGCAGCAGGAGTCACTCTTAAGTCCTGGTTCCTTTAGCCAAGAGAAACCAACATTCCTCTCGTTTTCCGTCCTGAGTACCAATTCACTTGAATCCAGCACACATTATTAAAGTTCCATGTCCTGAAGGTTCTGGGGGACTCTTTTGATATCCCCCTTGCTTTGCAGACTCATTCAGTAAATATTTATTTTGGCTATTTCCCAGGCTGTAGGATTATAATAAATAAGACACAGTCCCTGTCCTTCTTGAACCCATGTTCTAGCTAGGGAGGCTGACAGTGCAAGGTGACTGTCATCCAGGGAGGAGGTTTGGGCCTAAATGAGAATTTACCAGGCTAAGAAGTAGATGGGGCAGATTTGAAATAAACGAATGATGAAGATTTGGCAGCCTGAAAACGCATAGGCTAATTTCTCTTCCTGTTTAGTGGGACTACAGGATAAGGAAAACTGTGGCTCTGAGAGGGTTGAAGGCCTTACTTGCCCCCATCCATACTGCACTGTTTCTTAGCTCCTTCCAACTATCAGCGCCTCGGCCCACCACTATTCCTCTACCCCATGGGATTTACTCCTTTTTCTTCATCAGAATTTACGTATTTAAACTACAGTCAAAATGCAGTATGCATTAAAGCCTGTACAGTTTTCAAAGTGATTTTACATGTTCCGTGTCCTGGCCTAGTATTCTTTCTCGCAACAGTACACAAAATTTGTGTCAAGTTGATTAGTAGTTCTTACCCTGTCATCTACTTAACCAATGTCCTCTTATTATGACCAGTATTTTAATGATTGCTTTACTCTCCTATAAATTTATATATATATATATATAATTTATATATGTAAATATGATATATATTACATAATTTTTTACATATTAAAAATTATATATATAACTTTTCTTAAGAAGGTCTCTTTCACCCAGGCTGGAGTGCAGTGGTGTGATCATAGCTCTCTGTAGCCTTACACTCCAGGGGTCAAGCATTCCTCCTGCTTCAGCCTCCCCAAATCCTGGGATTACAGGCACGAGCCACTATGTCCAACTGAAATTCATTATATTTTATTTTATTTTGAGACGGAGTCTTGCTCTGTTGCCAGGCTGCAATGCAGTGGTGCAATCTCGGCTCACTGCAACCTCCACCTCCCAGGTTCAAGCGATTCTCTTGCCTCAGCCTTTGGAGTAGCTGAGACTGCAGGCACGTGCCACCATACCCAGCTAATTTTTTTTTGTGTTTTTAGTAGAGATGGGTTTCATCATGTTGGCCAGGGTGGTCTCAATCTTTTGACCTCATGATCCACCTGTCTCGGCCTCACAAAGTGCTGGATTATAGGTGAGCCAGCATGCCCAGCCCTGAAATTCATTATAATGTAACCTCCTTGCATACATAATTTTGAAAGCGTCAACTTCATGCTTTACTGTAATATAAAGGAAAATTCAAAGAATGTGGTTAATGTTAAAACATGTATTTCCATATGTAAAAGCCCAGTCATGACTACACCAAAAGACATAATGAAGTGGTCAGATATACCTATACATAGAAAGTGACAACTGCAAATGCAGAAGATACAGGTGTGTGGTATTAATAACTCAGATGGCATGGCAGTCAGCAACTTTCTTCTCTAAAATATGGGAGACACTTGGTAAAGTTCCAGAAAGAACAAAATACAGTTTTCCTTCAGTTACTAGCAGTTACATCCCAAGAGTGTATAAAAACCATGCAAAAATTCTTTGATGTATGTGTGAAACAGAGTTCTGTTCCATGCTTAAGTGATTTTAAGCACATTTCACCTATGGAAATGGCTAATGGCACTTTGGGAAGTCTTTGGGGTGTGGGACAGCTTTGTCTTGGTGCAAGACCGAGACATTGCAGGACATCTAACACTCCTAGCTCCCAGCCACTCCATGCCAGAGGCATCCCCCTATCGTTGTCACAACCAAAAGTGGCTCCAGGATTCCACAGTGGCCCTGAGGGAGCAGTCGCAACCTCACTGAGAACTACCAGGTTGAATGCTGGCCTTGTGACTCCTGGACGGTGTTAGCAATGGGGTGTGATGGTGGATTTGGATGTCAAGTCCGAAAAAGGAGTTGGTTGCACTGCTTTTTCAAAGAGAGCCTTCACTTTCTTAAATACTTCAAATCTGGCTTCCAACCTGGTAACAGTTTCAAGTTCTGAGCCCAGGTGGAAGATAAATGAAGAAAACAATATTTTGTAGGAAAAAAAATGCAACCGTTTTGTTTTGTTTGTTTGTTTATGTGAAGGGCCAACAGATGCACTTTAATTCCCTGCCCTCCATAGTCGCTCACTGATAGGAATGCATGCTGTCTCAGGAGGAGGAGCAAACCAGTTCTAACGGGAATTTTTGAAATAGTTCTGAGATTTAATTCTTGTTTTCCTTTAAACTTATAGGTATGATCTTACCTGTTTGTTTTTTTCAGTTTTGTAAAGGATGCAATAACATCTGATTCCTCTTGGTATTTGCATTGTGCACAATTGAATATTTTGAGCAGTTGTGCCTGATTGTTTAGTATTAGTGCCCTACAGGTTGCTTTTGCCTGAGAGTCTTAAAACAAACAAATCAAAAGGGCTTGATCCACTTAGAGTACTTTCCAGAGGATTTTAAGTCTTGGATTTTTATTTAACAGTGACAACAACACCCATACCCCACTCTTTCACACATGTGGTTGCATTGTATCTAATTTGTAAATAGTCATTTGACTCAAAGATACTGGGCACACTTCAAATGCATGCTAATTTATGACATTTCAAGAAGATAAATCTGTTTGCAGACTTATTCCAAGACTAAGTTTATTTATTTGCTAATCAAATGCATACCATCCACAGGACAGCAGGTTATGCATTGTGGGGAAATCAGAAATACACTGGACCCTTTAAGCTCTTAAAGAGCTTGCTGTCCAGCAGGGATGATGAAATCTCATGTACATATTATCATAAGAAAGTGGTGAACCTCTGGAAAAGTAAGATGGAGTACTTATGGAGTCTCTAGGGATGAAATGGTATTTTCCACTGGAGGAGGTGGAATTTTTAACTTGACAACCTTAAAGATTCATTAACATTTAGACGGGTAAAATGTGTTAAATTTTAAGGAATGGCTTTCTGAGCTAAAATAATTTAAGTAAGGGTTTTTTTGTGTGCATGTTTTTAAGTAATAGGAAATCTGACTTCCCACCACTTAGTAGTATGCATTTATTGTCTGAGTGTAATTAAGTGGCCTGGAATAATTGTTAATCGTTCCTATGAAGAAATCTCATTCAACATTGCTACTTTCCCCCCCCAAAAAAAAAAAAAATCCTCTAATTTAAAAGCTGGAATTTTTTTTCTTTGCTTTTTTTTTCCCTACGCTTTGCTTTTTCCCATTAAAGAAGTCTCTTTCACAACTCCAGATTTTGGGATACCACTGTGATATTTTAAAACTTTGGTATATACCTTTAGCTGGATTCACAGTAAAGTGCCATCAGATAGAAGGCAGGCTCATCATGATCATTATGTAAAGAGTTCAGTTGCTAACACAGGAAAGGGTTCACATTACCAGGTAGGTCCCATGTATTGAACTTGAGGACAACACAGAAACTGAGCCAGAGCCAAATCAGGACCCTATGTGATTTCTGTGCCCTCCCTATTAGACCACTTGTGTCCGGGGACTTGAATCTAACTGCCTCCTGCTCCCTGGTGCTGGTGCACACTCACTGTCCATCTTCCATGTCTCTGGCTTTTGCCTGTACCACCTGCCTGTGGCCTGGAGATTTGACTCAGGGAAAGTTAGTCCAGGTGGAATCTTGGCCAAAGTGTCATGCTTGTTAAAACTTAATCACTCTATGTTGGAAATGTTTTCTGTCTGATCTGGCTGGCAGTTACTGAGTATATGGATAAATATATAAATTTATTGAGGCATACTCAATATGTGTGCATTTCATGTACATTATATCCCAATAAAAATATAAAAAATAATAACAATAAAAATAAACTCCCAGTCACTGACGTATTGGCACTTTTGGTTTATCTTGGCGTGATTTAGCAATGATTTGTGCATTTTTAAATATTTAAAAGTAACTTTTCAGAACTTTTAGTGTTTTTGTTTTTTATTTCTTTTAAAATTCTTTTTCAATTAGTTGAAATAACCTAAATAACCAATAGTGGAAGAAGCAACAACTATTTGTAATAATTGGCCAAAGAAAGAAAAGTTTTTGAAACAAAAAAAGATGAAAAAACAAATTTCTGGGAAAGGTAGTGAAAATTCTTGTTGCAAATACATACTTTTGATGCTTCCAGATTTCCAATACATTTAAATACCTAGAATTTATGGATGTTGATTTTCAACAAAATCATTATTTCTACCAAGTTGTCATATTTACTAATTTGCATTGTCTCATACTTTTCAGCCAATTCATAGACCAACTTCCTTCCCTCAACAACATACCAACACACACACACACACACACACACACACACACACAGCTTCCATCCTGATGTCTGTAGCTTTTGGTTAAAATTCAAACTGAAGTCTAGTGGTGAACAAACGGTAATTGCATGGTAATGTCAAAGTGAACAAAAATAGAACTTACAGGAAAATCTTTACATTTAGCTCTGCCTATTAAGTTTCAAACACAAAAAGAAACATTCCCTTCTAAAAAAGAACTTTAGAAAAACTGAAATTTGATGCCGCTAAATTATAAAATTAAATTTATGAAGCCCAGGGACTGTATGGAAATTAAATTTGGATTTCTTCTCCCCAACAAACCCAGCCAGCCTCCCCATCTTGAACAAATTTACTGATAGGATGCAGTGCTTTGTAACATTATTATTTTTCAAAAAGATAGACATTTAACATGAACTTTTTTATTGGAACAGGACAGCTGGGAAGTGGTGGAAGGACTGAGGGGGGAGATGAATTACACCCAGGAGCCACCAGTTCAGAAAGGATTTTTGCTGAAAAAGAGGAAATGGCCCTTAAAAGGCTGGCACAAGGTAAGGTTGGTCTTGGCCTCCCCGTTATTTGCTCTCACACTGCCTCCTACTCACCTGGTTCTTAGGCACTGATATTTAATTTGTAGTTGGAATTTGAGACCAAGGAAAGGACACCTAAATGGAATGTCTTAATTAATAATCTTTCTTCCCCACAGAGATTCTTCTATCTTGACAAAGGAATCTTGAAATATGCCAAGAGCCAAGCTGATGTAAGTCTGTTCGTGGGCCCAGTGTGGTACTGGAGAATTCTAAAGGGGTAACTGTCAGCTCAGAGATGAGTGTGTATATAGTTGCGGATAGCTCTTCTTGAAACTGGAAACTGTGAGAGGAATCACTTCTCTCTTAGCTCTGGCTTCCAGGCAGGCTCCGTTCCTCTACCAGGTAAAGGTGCAGGGGCTCCCCCAACACTCTCTGGGCATCCAAAGGTCTATTCTGGTCTTAGGGTTGTGCTAAGGAGTTCTCTGGTTGGGAGAATACATCCTTGCAGCTAGATAACAGGAACAAAACATAGGACAAGTGTCGTTCCCGCTCATACTGTGACTGAGGGGTACAGGGGAGAAGGTGCTGGGTGAAGAAGTTCCTTTTCAGATTAATCCCAGGCAGTTGGTGTGTGAGGGCTCTGAATGACCATTTGTCATGCCTCTTGTAGGAGTCCTTCTCTCCTCCCTTCCTCCTCTCCTGTCCTCTCTTAGTCTCCTTTTCTCACTTTTTTTTTTTTTTTTTTTTAATAAGATTACTTCTAAATGAATTTAGACACCAGAAACTAATGCAGTGGGAGGCAGTGCAGTTGACAGGTAAATTCACTACTATGGAAGTCAGCCCATAGTGTTTACTTTTTTGCTTCCTCACCTCCTGGTTGTGGAAACTGCTTGTTATTTAACCCCTCTGTACCCCAGTTTCTGCATCTGTAAAATGGGGAGAATACTTGCTATCTCAGAGATTGTAGAAGATAGTGCATGCCCAGCACAACTCAGCACTGGCTCATGCTAAGTGCTTGATGATTCTCATTGTTTGTGTTTACTATTAGTGGATGTGGAGGGGTGTGTCAGGGGTGTGACTACTGCTTTTAACACTATGGTTCTCAAGTGGCCTTCTTGGTGCCTCTCAGATAGAAAGAGAGAAGCTGCATGGCTGCATTGACGTCGGGCTGTCAGTGATGTCTGTAAAGAAGTCATCAAAATGCATAGACCTTGACACGGAGGAGCACATCTACCATCTGAAGGTGAGGTTGCTTCATGCTGTGTAGAGTTCACTTACGCTGAGGAAGGATTGTCAGTCATTATACTATTGGTGATGCCTTTTGGGCATTCAGCCAACATGTAGATGACCTTCATTACCAAAGTGTTTCTCATGGACAGCTCTGCTATTTGAATAAGATGTCATTGTGCAGGACTGTCTGTCAGATTGCTTGAAGGTTTAGCATCCTGGTCGCCTCATCCCCTAGATACCACCCTGCCCACAGTGATTGTGACAGCAGTCAACAGTGAAAAACTTCGTTTCCAAACCACCTCCACCCAGACAGTGACAGATTTAGTGAAGAACCATTTACCATAGGTTAAAATGTGTTCCTGAAATGTATGTAACATTTAGGCCATGGAGCCCTGTTTTACAACTTTGGCGAATTTTATAGGAATTCAACTAAAATTCTCATATTGCAGTGAAATGTCAGGAATTTTTCCCCTAAAGTGTGGGTTCCCAAATAGAACTTCAAAGTTGTTTACCCTCTTGTGCTGTCTCTCCTGCAGGTGGTAGGGATAGTCAAAGCGTGAAGTGTGAGATCTAGATCTGGTTCAGATTTTGATGTGGCTACTCACTAGCCATTGAACTTTGACAAATTACTTAATCTCTGAAAGTCTCAGTTTTTCCACCTAAAACAAAATGAAAATTATTGTAACACTCCTGTTTTGGGGTTGAATGTAGGAAACTTGGCATAGTGCCTGGCCCAGTGTAAACTCAGGAAGTTTAGCTATTATATGTGCATGTTGGATGGTACCCGAGTGTTAGAAATTAATTGAAAAAATGCTAAGACTCTTTTCTTACTTGGGTAGATTACTTGAGATATTGGGGATGGGGCATGAGGATTAGGAAAACCAAAGCATGAGATCATGAGCTCCTTGTCTTCATGTGTCCCTGTCTTCTCCATGGCATGTATGTGGTGATTGAGCATTGTGGACCTAACATACCTGTGGTTGGTTGAATGGGCAAGGCAGTCAAATCTTCACTATTTCCTAGCCTAACTGTATCTCTGGCTGTAGGTGATGGTGTAAAACAGGGTTTCTCAGCCTTAGCACCATTAACATTGTGAGCTGGATAATGCTTTGTTATGGAAGGCTGACTTTGTATAGCAGGATGTTGAGCAGTATCCCTGTCCCTGCCCTCTCTCTAGATGCCAGTAGCATCCTTCTCCAATTATGACATCCAAAATGTTTCCAGATATTGCCAGGTGTTCCCTAGAGGTTAAAGTTACCCCTGGTTGCAAATGACTGGTGTGAAGAATGGGAGAGAAAAAACAAATTTAAGAAAGAATATTATGCTTATTCTGTTTCAGTGATCGATCTCCACTAGAAGAGTTTAGGTTATTTCTTCAGGTACTTCCAATGAATCTTAGTTCTGTATTTTGCTGTGGTCAGGAATTAATAGGTTCTTGTTTATCCACTATTGTGGTTAACAAAATAAAAGTAATTATTCATAATTTTTAAAGGATTAGAATACCTTAAAATAGATTGAATGCTAATATTGTGATAAACACAGTGATTTAAGTTCTGTGATTTAAGTTCTGCTTGGTTTCTTGTTCATTCTTTTGAACATCAGCTATGACTATTAGTGTAGGTAAGTGTAGTTATCTGCGGGTTCTAGTTAATAGCCTCAGAGTCTGGCAGTTTTTAATTGTGGGCCGTTTGGTCCCATTTATTTTATAGATGAGGGATCCTGGGTAGCAGTAGATTAAGCGGCTGTTCACCCATGGCCCTAGATCTACTTGAGGGACTGGAACAGGATCCTGGGCTGTTATTTAATAAAGTACTCTTATTCTTCCACATTGTTTAACTGATGAAAAAGTGAGTCCAGATGAGTGCTTGGGCACTGACTTATAAGGGCCTCTGAGAATAGATCAGTGGAAAGGATAACACAAGATTCCTGTAAAATTCCTCTTAACCACATCTGGGAAATGAAATACATTTGAAGAACATAAATTAGGGGAGACAAATAGATGTGAGTCTGTTTGTATTGCTTCTTCCTGTAAATGACACATTAAAAAGACCCTGCAGCTGCTTTCAGCTTCTAATAATCAGCACCAGAGTCAACCTAACAGTTCCTCCATGAGTGATATTGCTGGCATTTATGTGCATATCCTGGCTCTCATCTCTGATATTAGTAAAGATTTTCACAGATTGACCAGAATTTTTCATCTTAGAAATTATCCTATCATGCATCCTGTTGGATTATCTTAAATTACAGCTTCATAAGTCTCAGTATCCTAATATATGGATATCTATCATTTTTTACTTTGAAAATATCAATATACTGTCATACCCACACATAAAAATTAACTTCTAAGAAATGTCTATGGTATATAGATGCTTGTTATATTTTTTATATATATAAACATTTCAAATATCTTTAAATAAAAACTATGTGTTGCAAACAGTATTCTTCATGGAAATTAGAAATTGATAATTGCTGATATATGGAGAGAATGGCTAAGTGTGAGTGTGATTGTAATAAAAGTTGGAAAAATAATAATAATGCTGTATAGTGCTTTATTTCTGAGAGTGGGAGAAATGTTTTTTGAAATAACCTTCACATTTATTAACCTATTGTATTAGTTTGTTTTCACACTGCTGATAAAGACATATCCAAGACTGGGGAATTTACCAAAGAAAGAGGTTTAATGGACTTACAGTTCCACATGGCTGGGGAGGTCTCACAATCATGGCAGAGGGCGAGGAAGAGCAAGTCACATCTTCCGTGGATGGCAGCAGGTGAAGAGAAAGAGCTTGTGCAGGGAAACTCCACCTTATCATACCAGCGGAGGTAACTGGATCAGGTCTTTCCCATGGTGTTCTCATCTCACAACCATGAGAACACCCTGGGAAAGACCTGCCCCCATGATTTACTTATCTCTCACTGACCAGGTCCCTCCCACAACACGTAGAATTCAAGATGAGATTTGGGTGGAGACATGGGGCACAGCCAAACCACATCACATATACTCCTCCGCAGTGTGTTCTGTGTTGGAGAGATGAACAAAGTTAAATATTTTGGGGAGAATTTACTAATTCATTCCAGTTCAGAAAAGATTGATCTGAAAAGTCTGAATTATAAAAGAGTTTAAAAAGAAACATGGTGCTAGTATTTTCAGTAGACATGGAGAAGCTGGGATTAGAGAACTTGGAAATGCTTTAAGGGGCAGATAAATATAACTTTCAGTTTATTTGTTGCTTAATATAATTGGTACTGTTCTGTTTTCCTAAAAATGGCATAACAGTTGGACTCACTCATAGAAAGCCAAAATACATGCTTACCCTGCATTTTTACCCAGCCCTTCCTTCTCAAACTTATTCCCATAGACCACATCAATATAAACAGTCAATAAGAGGCTATTTCTCCATTCCTTTACTTTCTTATTTAGTTTTTTGAGACAAGTCTCTCTGCCACCCAGGCTGGAGTGCAGTGGCTCAATCTTGGTTCACTGCCGCCTCAACCTCCCAGGCCCAAGTGATCCTCCCATCTCTGCCTCTTGAGTAGCTCAGATCACTGGCATGCACTACCACATCTGGCTAATTTTTTTTTCAATTTTATGTAGAGATAGAGTTTCACCATGTTGTCCAGGCTGGTTTTGAACTTCTAGGTTCAAGTGATCCTCCCTCCTTAGCCTTCCAAAGTTCTGGGATTACAGGCATCAGCCACTCCGCCTGGCTATCGAAATTATGTGCCAACTGAAAAAGACGATTTGGGGAGTGGCATCAATTTGATCAGTAATTGTTCCTTCCAGTGAATGATTATCTTCTTTTCTTTTTTCAATTGAATACATTATAGGTCAAGTCAGAAGAAGTCTTTGATGAGTGGGTATCGAAACTTCGCCACCACAGAATGTATCGTCAGAATGAAATTGCCATGTTTCCACATGAAGTTAACCACTTTTTCCCAGGGTCCACCATCACAGACTCTGCATCTGCGGTGTTTGACCCCATTTCAAGTAGGAAGGTAATGAATGTTTTGTCAATAATGAATCTTAGAACGCGGTGGCTTTGTTTAATGGAGTACTGTCTTGGGAGCTGAGTCTGAGGAAGGAAAGGTTTTCAGGGACAAGCAAGGTAGGCTTGGGCTGTGTTTAATTAGTCTCTTTGCCAGTTGAGTCAGAACCAAGACCAGACAAGTATCTATTAGTTGAGGGGGACAGTGACTGACATGGAGGAATTTAGCATCCCTGAATGAACTACCTTTCTCCTGACTGGTTTGAGTTTGGTTTCCCTTTCTAGTTTTAAACTACAGTAAGGATGCATATAGCCATGCAGGATTGCAAAATATTTCCAAACATTTATATTATTATATTACTATTTTGTTAATATTTGATAAAAGAAGAAAATCAGGTCCACCATTCAAGGCATGCCATATCATAGCATGATATGGCCAAGCTGGGGTGATAGTCAGAGATCTTAGTGCTTTGCTAGAAGCTTCTTTCTCATTATAAGCAGGTGGTGTCCATTGGTGACTAGCCCACTCTGCTATCCTTTACCCTAACGTGTCCCCGCTGGGCTCTGTTTCTATTTACAATGTGCTTTTGTCATCTGTGGAACAGCGTAGCAGTATATCAAAGCAGAATTTATTTCAAGCTGGAAGCAATTTATCATTTTCTTGTGGCGGTGAGACACGAGTTCCATTATGGCTGCAGTCTTCAGAAGACATGGAAAAATGCTCCAAAGGTAGAGTGACTTGAAACCTCTGCTTTCCGTCGTGGCCATTAGGTGATACTGGTTTGATGTTTACCCTTCAGGTGCATTTCTGTCCTTCCCCTTCACTTGTCCACATTCCCTTCTATATTTTGCTTGTAAAGATTGTGCCCATCATCAACAAAAGACACTCTCCTTGCAGATCTTTACGTCTTCACCTGGCTGTACATGCAGGCACGTTTCTTCTTCTGTTCCTGAGCATTGATGCCTGATTCCAACATGGGCCTATAAGTCAGTCTCCAAGGGCAGAGTCTGACACACATCCAAGACTGAGAATCATTTTGCTAGAGGCAAGGGGGTGATCAGATGGAGATTTTCACAATATAGGTGTTCTCTACCCTGACTGCACCTCAGCATCACCCAGAGAGCTTTTAAAATGCAGGAATATCCATTCCCAATCCTCTGTCTCAAATAATCCCTTTAAATTGGTCTGAAGTAGGGCCCTGGTATCACTAATTTTCCAAAGTTCCCCAAGTGATTTTGATAAGGCGCTTGCCATAAGGAAGGTCAGCATTCTCAACTTTAATTAGCTAAGACTGACTTAGGGAACTAAAAACAAAAAAGATCCGTAGCGGGATTGAGAGCGTTCTGATTGAATAGTCTGGGGGTATTATTTAGGCATATATGATTTAAAAGATTTCTCCAATTGATTTAAACGTGTAGCCATGATCGAGAACCACTATTAGAGAAAGATACCGGGTGGCAGCCTTGAAAATTGCATTATCTCTTGTTGAATACAGGTAGTATCACCCTTGGGACCAGGTAGGCTTTGCCCTTCCAATAAATACGACTCATGAGCTTTATCGAGTGACATCTTGTCAAAGCAGTCCCTGAAGCCTTGTCTCTGGAGCAGCAGCATCGGCCCAGCCTGAGAACTTAATCAGAAATACACATTTTCAGGCTCACCCCAGATGCACGGAATCAAAAACTAGGGGTGGAGCCCAATGAGCTGTGGTTTAAGAAGGTCTCCAGGTGATTCTGATGATATCAAAGTGTGAGAGCCTCTAGCTTAAGGCATTTGGGCCTCCATTCTTCCACAGAAACACCCTTCATCATCCAGTGAACAGTGAATTATGGTCTATCTTTTGAGTTAGCAACTGGAATCTGGTCAGAGAGTCCTCTTACGTCCTGTCAGCTCCATCTGCAGAGGCTCGTTATGGTCCTCAGGCAGGTCCATGATTGACAAAGTTTTCCTTAGAGACCAGTACCACTTTCATTTTAGTTTTATTAATTTAATGTGCGTTGGGTCTTGACAAGTGGATAGTGGCAGCGTATTACTACAGAATTAGACATACTGGTGAGGATGATGATGATGATGTTGATGGCTAATTTATTTAGTTCTTTTAGTGCCAGACATTCTTCTAAGAACTGTGCAATATCAACTCATTTAATTCTCACAACTCTTTTGTGATCTAGATGTATAATTATCCCCATCTTTCTGATGAGGAAGCTGAGGCATGGAGTTTTGTAATTTTCTCAATAGTCAAAGTTCATTAAGTGGATTCATACTGAGGCAGCCTGGTTCTCAAGATTTATGGCCTTAACCACTAGAGTCTGTAGCCTTTCCTGTAAAAGAGGAAGTAAAATTTCCAACCATTACAGATGAAAAAAAATCAAATATAGCTAAATAAGGAAAAGTAGCTGGCATGGTGACAGCACAGTGATCCCTCTTGCTAGTGGAGCATTGTGAGCACTGTCCTCTTTTCCCCCACAGACCTGGCGCACTGTCACGCCTACCTGGTAGAAATGAGCCAGCTCCTGCAAAGCATGGATGTCCTGCATCGGACGTACTCAGCACCAGCTATCAACGCCATCCAGGTGAGCCTGACTCCTCTTCTGTTGACATTCTGGCCCTCTTCTGCTTTCCTTTCTCCTCCCAGCCTTTCACTAACAGTGGGATGCTGTGATCAGTTGCTTCAGCCAAAATTAAGGGGATGGAGGTGGTCACCTTGCTATGCATTTATCCCTGTTGGTTTGGTGGACTTTACTGTCTGTGCTCTCTTTCCTGTTCTGAAACAAAGGGTGGAGCTTTTGAAAGTCCCAAAAAGGAAAAAAGATCGCACAGGAGGTGGCGGTCCAGAGCTATTGGCAAAGATGCTAAAGGAACGCTGCAGGTAACCATTGCTTCCTCCAACAGACTGGTTTCTTCACTGGCCCTGCTCTGCATGTCATGTGCCGGGAGCTACCTTGACTTAGCTAGAATAGACGAGTGAATATTCTATAGTTGTTCTTTCCAGTGCTCTCTGTAGAGAGATGAATTGAATCACTTAGATTATCTGGATGCTAGGATAAGCACATAGTGGATCATGGGCAAGGGAGAGAATATTTTCTAAGGGAGAAAGGATGTGAGGTTGCAGGACTGCTGCCATTTCTAGGACTTTTGGTTTCCCCTTTTTTGCTGTTGAGCCTGCCTGTGCTCTTCCTGCTTGTGTTTGTGCCTTGTTTTGTGGCCACAGTTGTCGTGTGCTCTGACCTACATCTTCCGCTGGTGCTCCGTGGATTCTCATTCCTCTAAGCCCACAGGCCTGATTCTCTGGGCACAGGACATTGTGCAGATTCTCCTTGGCCTCTTATCTCCAAAGTCCGAATCCCTCATCCAAGATTCACTGTGCTAGGAGCTTTCCCAATGCACAGCTAAGCCACAGGCCAAGATTTGCAACTTAACTGATGCATATTAAATTGTAACATTTTTAGAATCAGCATAAATTTCACGCAAGCTTTTGGTTAGGTCACCTGATACGCTCTTGTACACTCTGGTTCAAAGTACTTTATGGACTGAAGATAAGCACTTTGAAAGCAAAGAATGTTCCATGTGCAAATGAAGTTTGTTTGTTTTTTAGAAGGCCTAGGTGCAAAGAAAAACATTTTAAACGTATCTGTTACTAGCTGCCTGGCTACATGGATGATTATTGCCAGGAAGAAGGAATTGAGTATAAATGAGAAAGTCTGGCAGTTTTAGCTGTCATTTTCAACCTATAGCTTTAATGCTTCTATCATTTCTAAAAGAATATATGATTTGTCACCCATTTTTAGCTCACAAGAAGCAAATTGCTGTGGAAAGTGTTGTCTGAAGTTCTCATTTTTAAAAATAAGTTATCAAGCAGTAGAAAGACCTACCTATAAGGTGTTTTCTATTACTATGTTTCAGTCTTAGAATCAAGTAAATATTCTAAACAATCTGCATCTGAAAAGAAATATCTCCCTTTGGTGTTACTTCAGGTCCCCAAACCTTTTTCTGGCCCAGTAAGACTACACTCCTCCAATCCTAATTTGTCAACACTAGATTTTGGAGAAGAGAAAAATTATTCTGATGGCTCTGAAACCTCATCAGAGTTTTCTAAAATGCAAGAAGATCTGTGTCATATTGCCCATAAAGGTAAATGAGTTTTCTTTCTTCCTAATGTGTTTGATAAAAATGTTAAATGCATGTCTGAATGTGGGATGTCCTTAGAGAGAGTATCTTAGTTGGTTCATTTTCTGCTCTGTTAAGATTTAGGGAAATCTGATTTTTATTTTATTTCCCTGGTAATGGAGAATGTATTGGCAAGAACTTTCTTTTTAACCTTGTGGGGGAGACAGAGAGTTAGTACTTTAAAGGCTGAGCAATTCATGTGATGCTGATGGGAGTGTAAATTGGTAATCTTCTGGATGGCAATCTGATATTATGTTCCCACTATTTTTTTAAATCTGCCCATCCAGCAATTCCACTTTGAAGAATTCATTGTAGGAATTAACTTAAAATATATCCAAACAGAGGTATCCATTTTTGCATTGTTTGTCACATCAAAAGTTAGAAATAGGTATTCAACATCATTAGCCATTAAGAAAATGCAAATTAAAGCCATGATGAGATGTTACTACACACCTATTAGAAGAGCTAAAGTTAAAAGAAAATATAGTATCAAATGCTGGTGAGAATGTATATACATGTAATCTATCATACATTGTTTGTGGCTATGGTGTAGCCACTCTGGAAAAGGTTTGGCCTTACTATGCAACCCAACACTCATTTCTGAGCCTTTGTTCCTGATAAATGAAAAATTATGTCCACAAATCTATACATGTGTTCAGAGTAAGTTTATTTGTATTAGCCAAAGACTGGAAACAAATTCAAATGGTTTTCAACAGATGAATGGTTAAACAAACTTCAGTACATCCACACAATGGAATACTACTCAGCAATACCAAGGAGCGAACTATTGATATACATAGCAACTTGGATGGATCTCAAGGACATGATGCTGAGAGAAAATAGCCAATCTCAAAGCATTACATTGTATTGGTGTATAAGTCCATTTTCATGCTGCTGATAAAGACATACCCAAGACTGGGTAATTTATAAAGAAAATGAGGTTTAATGGACTCACAGTTCCAAGTGGCTGCAGAGGCTTCACAATCCTGGTGGAAGACAAAAGTCACGTCTTATATGGTGGCAGGCAAGAGAGAATTAAAGCTAAGTGAAAAGGGAAGCCCCTTATAAAACTATCAGATCTTGTGAGACCTATTCACTACCACAAGAATAGTATGGGAGAAAACACCCTCCATGATTCAATTATCTTTCACTGAGTCCCTCCCATACACATGGGAATTATAGGAGCTACAATTCAAGATAAGATTTGAGTGGTGACACAGCCAAACCATATCAGTAGGGTTCCACTTACATAAACGTTTTGAAATGATATAATTATGGAGATGGAAGAAGGAAAGAGGAGTGTGATTATAAACAGGTAGCACAAGGGATCTTGTAGTGATGCAAAAAGTTCTGTATCCTGATTGTGATGCTGGTTACAGGAATGTGGACATGTAATAAAATTGCATTTACTCATACCCACACATATATAAACAGAAAAGTGCATGGAAATCTGGTAAAATCTGAATAAAATCTGTAGATTATACTGATGTCAATTCCTACTTTTTTTTTTTTTTTTTTTGAGACGGAGTTTCACTCTTGTTACCCAGGCTGGAGTGCAATGGCGCGATCTCGGCTCACCGCAACCTCCGCCTCCTGGGTTCAGGCAATTCTCCTGCCTCAGCCTCCTGAGCAGCTGGGATTACAGGCACGCGCCACCATGACCAGCTAATTTTTTGTAGCTTTTGTAGAGACGGGGTTTCACCATGTTGACCAGGATGGTCTCGATCTCTTGATCTCGTGATCCACCCGCCTCGGCCTCCCAAAGTGCTGGGATTACAGGCGTGAGCCACCGCGCCTGGCTAATTCCTACATTTTTATATTGTACCATAGATATGTAAGATGTAACTACTGGGAGAAACTGGGTATAGGGTATGTGGGACTTTACTTGTTTTGCAACTTCCTGTAAGTTGATAATGATTTTAAAATAAAAAGTTAAAAAATTAGAAGTAATCTAAATGCCAAACAATAGGGGATTGAAATTTTTCTAAAATCTAATATAATCATAATAGAATACTACTAATAATAATGATAGCTACTTAACATCGAACACATAACTGTCATGTCAGGCATTTGCTAAGAACCTTACATGCATTATTTTATTTAATTCTAGCTGCAGCCCATGAAGTGTAGGTATCATTGTGATCTCCATTGCTTAAATAAGAAACTTGAGACTTAGAGAAAATAACAGCTTCCTGAGGGTCGAATGGTTACAAAGCAGCCAACATGAGACTTGAATTCTCACCTGTTTGACCCCAGATTCCGTATTCCTTACCTGGTGTTTCATTGCTCTTACAGATGGAGTGCCAGAGTTATTTTTTATAGACATAGAAAGATGTCCACAGCATATCATTGAGTAAAAATGTAAGGTTGCAAAACAATATATAGATATGATCCTATTTCTGGCATATATAGGTACACTAAAAAGTCTGGAAGGATATATACCAACATTTTAGTGGTGGATGCTAGAGTTATAAGTGCTTATTTATCTTTCTGCTTAACTTTTCTTCAATTTTCATATATTATTCCTAAAAGAGAAAACGGATTTGGAATTTTTCACTGGAGGGCAGTGCATAATGTGGTAAGAAAGAAAATATTCCCTCTATTGCCTTCCTTTCCTACTTCATATTTTTCTTTCATATATTACTGATTCCTTCAGCTCTCTTCCCTTACCCTCTAAATTTAAAACATGTTGGATATGTGGTGGGTTATAGGGAAACCGTTTCATCCTTTATACAGATTGCTACCTCGAACACTTGTCCTAATTACCATTAGAATGTTGTCACTGTTTTGCTATGCTGTTGTATGGTCCATCTGTAAAATGGCAAGAGTTACCTGGCCCACCCTTAAAGCCTCTTCAAATTCCCTCTTGGGCATTCCCTAATATTAAAAGAACCAGTTGCAATTAGGGCATTTTAAGTTTTGTGGGAGGAAATTCCAATAAAACGTTGTTACTTTTTAATAATATGAACTTTTTTAAAATAAGAAGATAATGCTTCCCTACACAGAGGAAATGTCCTGAGTTTCACCTACATTGAAGAAGCTGCTTTCTCAGCCGGACAGAGGTTGCCATATTGAGTGGATTCATTGATGCAATCCTCCTGCAGAGGCCTCCACCTTGTCAAAAGTCTGTAATGGGCCCCAGCCAGCAGTTCTATCTTTTCCACTTTGTGAAAACTCACTGGCTGCAGAGCCACCACATACCTAGACTGGGCCAAGGTTTGTCCTGGAGAAAGGTCCAATGCACTTATTCAGCAGTTACCTGAGCCCTGTGGGCGTACAGACAACAAATTCCACAGGCAGCCTAACAAGCTGTTTCATTCCTGTGGTTTTACAGTATACTTGCAGAGATGGAAAGATCTTCCTTTTTCCTGGTTCAGGGAGTCTCTTACACAGATTGTAATTTGGGGGCCTCAGGGAATAAAGACAGCTCCCTCAGGTTTGTGCTGAGTCCTGTGACCTTGCATGCCTTTTCACTTCCATACATTCAAAGTCGAAGCATCTTGACTTTTCTTCCTGTGTAAACCGCGTTTTGTTACTGACAGTGACTATTGTGCTTTCTCGACTGCATCACTATTCTGCTGACTACAATTTCAAAGCAGCTGAACTAAAGGCAGGAATTCCAGTGATGTTGCATAGCCTGTGTGACCTGAAACTTGTTAAATGCATTTGAATTCTCCTGGTTTTATAGATCATATGGTGGGCAACCAATATATACCCATCCTAGTATTAAAAGTCCTTATTCTATATTACAGACTGTGAATTTGATTTTTGTGGCATATTGTTGAGCCAGTTCTTGTTGGCTTATATTTCTGGCTTTGTGTGTATGTTTCTCACACATAAACAGAGAATGAAATGTACTGAAACCAAAAAGTCTTAAGTAATTTTTGTCACATATATTAGCGTTTACATTTCCCAAAATATATTTTAGGAAACACTTCACCCATAAAGTACTTTTAAAAATGAAACAAAAACTACATGACTAAAAATGTTTGGAAAACACTACTGACTTGGTCTCCTTGGATTTCCATAAGAAAAGTAAATAGTAAAGGCCCCACGAAGTCCTGCAGCAAAAAAACAAAAACAAAAAACATCTATTGACTTTAACTCAGTGACTTTCAGCCTTATTTGGGAATCTTCCCCCTTATTTCCAACAGCTATTAACATCCTGGAATTTAAGTTTCTCAGAAACATACTTTAGGAAACAATGTGAATACTAAGCCGTTTTGGAGCTCCCTCTGTACTGGCTAAGTAGGCCACCTCTGTTAGTGACTAGCTGTGGGACTTTGACTTCATTTGTTAACTCTCTGGCCCTTCGTTGCCTGTTAAATGTCCTATAGTAGTTGTCCTCTTTTGGTTCTCAAATTGTGCAGTTATTTTCTTTGATTATTTTACACTGAATAGAAAGAATCCATACTATTGCTTACTGTTACAAGAAGGTTTTCTGACAGAGTGTTCTGTTAGCAGAAACAGAAATGACCAAACTTGGTAAGCAGATTTAGGATGGCAAAGTAAGGAACAAGATGGGACTAGAGTCAGGTGTTCTGAATGGAAGCAGATACCTGTGTTTTTCTGCCTTGGCAGGGAAGCAAATGATGTTTTAGGGACACTTTTTCTTCAAGTGAAGGAAATTCCTATTCACAAATGTGAAAGCTAAATGGAACAAAATCAAAACTATATTTACCTATTCTTTTGTTTCTGGATTCTTTCCCTATGTTGAGTAGTAATTATTGAATGGTCATTTTCTGAACGGTTTTGAACTTACGGAAGCATTGAATAAAAAGCCAAGTGTGTTACAGTGATACCTCTTTCATAGATTAAAAAGCTAAAAGAGATATATGACTCAACAAAAAGCCAAATCATTTATTGTTCATAAATTAGAATTCAGCATAAATGTGCTGAGCAATTAGATTCATAAGCAGGACCATTTAGTAAAGTTACCTAATATATCAAAGTTAATTTGGATGGAATATAGGTTATAAAGTATTTTAAAATCATGGGCATCCTATGAAGTTTGAAATTTTTGCAGATTACAGAAGATCAGAGTATCCCAGATATTTTAGGAATGTTAACATTTTAAAGAAAATTCACCTAAAATTTGGTTTTTCAATTAAAAAGGGGGAAAAATGAGTCTCACTGTTTGATTAGGCGCTGTGTGATAGTAGGTTTTCTCATTGCTTAAAGCACTCTTCAGATGCGCCCATTATCCACATGTACAGCTGTGGAAACCAAGGATTTGTCCAAAATACAAATGGCAACTGCAACCGAGTGTTAGAGATAGGATTTAGGTTCAGGCTGGCCTTATTAGAGAATTTCTTTCTTCTGTACCACGCTGCTTTCTAGCATGGTGCCCATGGCATTCATAACTATGTTTTTCAAGGTCTTATTCTTTCCTGATGCTGAAAAACTGCTGAAGAAGGAGCATATTAATAAGTAGAGCTCAGATAAATTGAGTCCAACTATCCTTCAGTATCGACTTTCACCGTCCAAACATTCCATCTATTACAGTCTCACCATCCTAACTCAATAAAAGAACAGCAAGAAGACCACCAAGAGTCACATGTACGATGCTTATGATGCTCCATTCTGTAGATGCAACTTAAGACTTCTTACAGTCAAAAACTCAACCTGTGCCCCCCCTCTTATAGTCCAGGAAGGGCATCTGAGAAATGGCTAATGACAGTTTGGGAAAAAAATGAATAAACATAGGTGCTGCAGTTGCCTTCCAATATTTGAACAGCCACTGAAAGAGGAAATACTCCTGTTTGACAGTGAAGACACACTGAGGAAAATGTTGTCTTAGCAACAGGAATGACTTTCTAAGCCCCAGAGCAGAATGTACCATTTTAGGAGATAGCAAGTACTCTGACAAGCATGGGCCAACAGACCATTTGGCAGGGAAGCTGGAGACGTGACGAGTTGGTCGTGATGTGGGGTGGGTGGCTATGGTGATCTTTGAGGTCCTTCATAGCTCTGAGCATCTAGGATTTTCTGTGTGGCTTTATTTATTGTCAGGTAACCCATAGGTGTGATGTACTCATCTGAATCTTCTATTTTTTTTAAGCTTTTTATTTGTCTCTAGTAAACTTTAATTCGTGTTAGAAGTAAGAAAACACTTCTGTCACAGAGAGTGTTCCTGACTTTTGGGATCCTGTGTCTTTAACAATTAATATAAATGTGGTCTCTCATGAGCAGCTTCTGATCATTGCTGTGTGTGTGCATGATCTTTAGGTGGCTGTGAATGACTATTGTAACATCCTGAGTGGATCTTAATAGTCATTTAAAAAATTGAGTACATGGGGATCTAGTCTTCCAAATCCTTTTTTTTCAGATGATTTAGGAAGCATTTTACACCTTATAATAAAACATAATGACTTTATAAGCTTCTTTCTGCTTATCTTATACCTACTACAATCTTGTCAGCTATACATTTTGAACCAAATATTGGATATTATGCCAGTCTTTAAAATTTTTATAGGAATCTTCTCATTTGGTGCAAAGCCTTGCTTTTCTGTGGGTCATCTGGAAGCCAGAGGAATTGATTTGGGAAAGTGGCAGCCAGCTGAGTGCCATTCATTTTATTTGGAGCAACAGAAGAGAGGTAGCTCCCCGAGGGACCCACTGAGATGGCCATGGGCATCCCATGTGTGTGGCAGGCAGGGCAGGGGAGTAGTGCCTGCCTAACAGGACATAGGATGCAGTCCATTAATTGTGTGGCTCGCTGCTCTCCTCCCAAGGCTGTTCTCCTATGGCTCCCTAGATTCTGGCCAACCCCTCATTCTTAGAATTTCTACCCTGTGTGCAGTTATTTACAAGCATTGTCCTGGCAAAAGATTAAAGCATCCTCTCTGCAGCTGCTGCCCACACTTCAAAAGACTACAGTCACCATCACTCTCATCCTCAGGTGTCTCCTTCATCGGCATCAGTATGATTATTGCAGTAACATTTGTTATTAATTACATACCATGCATTGGGTTACACGCTTCACCTGCGTTCTCTCTCGTTCAATCCTCATGACAGCCTTATAAAGTAATAGTTATCCCTATTTACAAATGAGGAAACTGGGGTTCAGGCACATCATTTACTCATCCAAGGTCATGGAGCGAATAGGTGATGGAGTAGGGAAGAATCTAGGGCTGATGGTGGAGCCCCAGCTGTTGGTCACTCTATTGTGCTGCCAATTATTTTGCTCAATTAAATTGTTTAAAGCAAAGAGCTAATTGTGTTTCATAGGCATTGTTAGAAAATTTTAGTTTTGTTTGACTCTCGTCTTCTGTTGGCAGAGGCAGCACCAGTGTGGTGTGTTTGTGTGTGTGTGTAAACAAATTGTTGTGACTTTGTTAAGATGTTCTAGGTCCATCACTAAATGCTGCAACCTCAGACAAGTTCAGCGACAACGTATAAAGAGGTTTAGATGGCCTCCTTGCTATTAAATGAAGTAAGCCAATAATGCCTATTTAGTTTCTGTGTTACTAAATAGGCCACTCTTGAATAACAATACCTCTAAAACTGCAGCCCTGTGGAATTCAGGAATGTGCCGGGTCATTTCAGAAGACATGTGTCTGAGTCTCTTCCTTCTTCCTGCTCTTCTAAAACTAAATATAATAAAGGAGATTGGAAAGATAATATTCAAATGTGATATCCACGATAAGTAATTTAGATAACAGCTTCCCTATTCCTAGGAAGTAATTTGTACATGATGTGATCAAAAACTAATGAATAATGATTTTTTTTTTCTTTGCTCTATGTGTTAATGTTTTTTTAACTTCAGTTCAGGCATTGGAGGCCTAATAGTGGCTAAGCTCTTGTTGTACCTGAGTGCTCACTAGGGAACAGAGTAGCTGAATGCCAGGATTAGGGGTGGGCGATTCTGGGTCCTGCAGCTGGAAGGGCTAACAAGCAAGAAGGTAGACAATAAGACCTTGTTTTGAAACAATCACAAATTTACAGAAAAGTTGCAAGAATTATACAGAGAACGTTCTGTATACTCTTTACCCAAATACATAATTTTAAATAGTTTGCCACATTTGTTTTACTGCTCTCTCTCTCTACACATGCGCGCGCGCACACACACACACACACACACACACACATATACACACACTCATTTTTCTGAATTTGAGAGTGAGATTCATACATCATGTTGCTCTTTATGGCTTTATATTTTAGTATATAAAATAGGAATATTCTGTTATATAGCCACAGTATAGTAATCAAATTGAGGAAATACAGCATTGAAACAACTTTTATCTGTTCTAACTTCCATATTCAAATGCTGTCAGTTATCCCAATAATGCCTTTAGTACCATGTTGCCCCTTGAGTCGATTTCATTGTCATGCCTTTTTTGCCTCCTTTAACTGGGAACAGTTTTTCAGCCTTTCTTTCTCTTTCATAAAATTGACACTTTTGAGTAATGCAGGTCAACTTTTAAAAATAAAATGTTTCTCATTCTGGGGTTGTCTGATATTTCCTCATGATCAAATTCAGATTACATAGCCCCAGCTGGCATACACCAAAGAAGATGTGTCTTTTTCAGTGTATTGTACCTAGAGGCACACGGTCCACCTGACTCTCACTGATAGTTAATTTTGATCACCTGGTTAAGGTGCTGTCTAATTTTTCTGCTGCTGTGTTAACATTTTTCCCTTGAAAACCAATAAGCTTTGTTATTAATCCTTTCCAGTCTTTGGGGATACAAACAAAACAAAACACTGATCATTGAGGATCCAGAAGCAAAGTCCAAGTGTCAAAAAATCCTGATGAAAAGTCATAAGGTCATGAGATATTATAGTGCATAGGGGACTTAGAATTGGCAAACATGTGTGTATGGGAGTTAATTTTAATAGACTATTTTTTCGAGCAGTTTTAGGTTCATAGCAAAATTGAACCAAAAGTGCAGAGTTTTTGTAAGCCCCTTGCTCCTATGTAGGCACAGTACCCCCACCATAAGCATTTCACACAAGAGTAGTGCATCTCTTACAGTTGATGAACCTACGTGGACACATCATCATCCAGAGGCCTTAATTTACATTAGTGTTCACATGGCAGATGTGTCTTTTAAAAGTCCAGGTAGAGTGTACATTTGCTATACTCAAAATACTCAGTACTGTTACTTTGCTTAATTATTTTAGAGATATATTTTTTGTGTATTTTATTTTTAATTATGCCTCTTTATTCCTTTTTATAATGATTATATCTCTATAGTTTACTTCACTTTAAGGTCAGCTTTTAATATCATGTCAACGGAGAGAGAGAAACTGAGGCAGCTGATGGAGCAGGATGCCTCCTCCTCCCCATCTGCTCAGGTCATTGGTCTGAAGAATGCCCTGTCATCCGTAAGTTACATGTCTGTGTACTGAAATGCCTGAGGTGTGTCCAGGCTCATGAATGTTTTGTAATTTCTATTTACATGGTTGTGTTGAAATTTCAGGAGAAAACCAAATTATCCGAATTATATTCTAAGCTTTCATCAAATCTGCTTATTTGAAACACCAAAACTTACCTGTACAAATCTTAGTAGCTACTATTTTATTAAGTGATACCTTCTTTAAGTTTGGTTTCCTCTGATTTATCTTAATTTTTTTGTTTCTCTAAAATTTTTATTGTACATTTTTGTGTGTATGTGTGTGCCTCTTAAAGACATTTTTCTGTTAATGCTTATAAAATCTGAGAGTTTGGAGGAGATTTTATGGGCATGAGACACCACAAGCATAGCCTTGCTTTCCAAATGACAGGTGGCTGAGTGAAATTTCCAATTCATGCTCTTATCTTCTCTATTGCAAAGCACTGATCCTGTTTATCACTATTTCAAAGACATGAGAGTTATTTTGTTTGATTGGATAGTACCAGACATTTAGCTTCTCCACCCCGCCCCACCCTGCCCCCCTACTGTGGCTACAAAGAGAAGAGTCACATGAAAGTGCCTGTTGCAAGCAGCAGCTTCTCCGCTCCTTCTGGAATCTCTCCCTGGTTCACCCTGCCTGCCTCCACTCCTGCCTCCACCATGTCCATCAGGGTGACCCAGAAGTCCTACAGGGTGTCCACCTCTGGCCCCGAGGCCTTCAGCAGCCGCTCCTTCACGAGTGGGCCCAGTGCCCGCTCGAGCTCCTCGAGCTTCTGCCGAGTGAGCAGCACTGGCTTCCGCGGTGGCCTGGGTGCAGGCTATGCGGGGGCCAGCGGCATAGGCACGGGAGGCATCACCGCCGTCACCATCAACCAGAGCCTGCTGAACCCCATTAAGCTGGACGTGGACCCCAACATCCAGGCCGTGCGTACCCAGGAGAAGGAGCAGATCAAGACCCTCAACAAGTTTGCTTCCTTCATCAACAAGGTGCGGTTCCTGGAGCAGCCGAACAAGATGCTGGAGACCAAGTGGAGCCTCCTGCAGCAGCAGAAAACGGCTGGGAGCAACATGGACAACATGTTTGAGAGCTACATCAACAACCTGAGGCGGCAGCTGGAGACTCTGGGCCAGGAGAAGCTGAAGCTGGAGGCGGAGCTTGGCAACATGCAGGGGCTGGTGGAGGACTTCCAGTACAAGTATGAGGAAGAGATCAATAAGCGTACAGAGATGGAGAATGAATTTGTCCTCATCAAGAAGGATGTGGATGAAGCTTACATGAACAAGGTAGAGCTGGAGTCTCGCCTGGAAGGACTGACTGACGAGATCAACTTCTTCAGGCAGCTGTATGAAGAGGAGATCCGGGAGCTGCAGTCCCAGATCTCCAACACCTCTGTGGTGCTGTCCATGGACAACAGCCACTCCCTGGACATGAATAGCATCATCGCTGAGGTCAAGGCGCAGTACGAGGAGATCGCCACCCGCAGCCGGGCTGAGGCGGAGAGCGTATACCAGATCAAGTATGAGGAGCTGCAGAAGCTGGCTGGGAAGCACGAGGATGACCTGCGGCGTACGAAGACTGAGATCTCCGAGAGGAACCGGAACATCAGCCGGCTCCAGGCTGAGATGGAGGGCCTCAAAGGCCAGAGGGCCTCCCTGGAGGCCGCCATTTTAGATGCTGAGCATCGCGGGGAGCAGGCACTCAAGGATGCTCGTGCCAAGCAGCAGCAGCTGGAGGAAGCCCTGCAGAAGGCCAAGCAGGACTTGGAACGGCAGCTGCGTGACCACCAGGAGCTGATGAACGTCAAACTGACCCTGGACATCGAGATCGCCACCTACCGCAAGCTACTGGAGGGCGAGGAGAGCCGGCTGGAGTCTGGGATGCAGAACATGAGTATCCACACGAAGACCACCAGCGGCTATGCAGGTGGTCTGAGCTCTGCCTATGGGGGCCTCACAAGCCCCGGCCTCAGCTACGGCCTGGGCTCCAGCTTTGGCTCTGGCGCGGGCTCCACCTTCAGCCGCACCAGCTCCCCCAAGGCCGTGGTTGTGAAGAAGATTGAGACCCGCGATGGGAGGCTGGTGTC
>NW_016107360.1:9168217-9180082 GCF_001604975.1 Cebus imitator | reverse complement strand
AAGTGCCTGTCAGGCGATCACTGTACCTTCATAATAACAGGAAAATCACTGTCAGGATCCCAAATGATTCTCAGCCATTCTGTCACTCATTCTCTCTCTCTTTTTTTCATTTATTTCAATTCATTCCTCAGAATAGTTGGGCTCCATTAAAGTGCCATGTCCCACCTCTATTTGAATAAAGTTATCTGTTTTTTTTTTTTTTTTACCCCTTATCTACCAGGAGGCTAGAGAACTTTTGAAATAGCATACTGATTTGCTTTTACTCTTTTCTTGTACTTTGGAATTCCTTCTTTAGAAAGAGAAAGAGTGTGTGCACATAGGAAATTACCATCTGAAGCAATACTGAATTTTCTATTTCAAGTCAGGTAGGGGAGGTGAATTTTAGGATCTTGTGACTAGAAGCCAACACAGGCACTGAGAGAACTAGAAAATACTGATTCATATTTTCTATTCATCGTATTGCTAAGAAAACTGATGCTCTTCGTATAATGTTAGTGGTAAATCCTTTGCCAGTAGCACAGAGAGTTGTTGTAGAATACATAAGGAATATTCACTCATGGACCATTCCAAGTACGCTATCTTCAAAAGAAATTAAAAATAACATTGGCTTGCTCCATATATAAAAAAGAGTCTTAACTTTGTCTTAATTAAGGTCACAGATAGAATTGTCCCCCCTTTTTATTGTAGCAGACATCTGCACACTGGGTGCTATTTTGGTTTGAGAGAAGCAGAAGCAAAGTGTTTTTGGTTTTTATTTCCTAAATTTCTTATTGCTTCCATTAGGCTAGCTTTTAGTGCATTTACAAAACGAACCTCTGATGTGCTTACAAGGTCCCTCTCCCTAGGACCTTCCTCTCCCAGCCTTCTCCTGCAGAGGTCTGGCCACTGAGACCTATTTGGCTGCGGTATCCTAGGCCAAGGTTGTTCTCACCTTCACTAAGGAATTCATTCTCATCCATATTCATGATTTTGGAAACTTCAGATAAAACCAAATGATCCTTTCTTTCCTTTTTGGCTTGGATTGATGATAGGGTTTAGGACTTGTTTTTTGAAAATAAGATTTTTAGAATCATGTCAGAGCTATCAGAATGGATATGTTGATGCTGTATGCACAATGTTGCTGTCTTCTGCTTCTGCCTGTGGCTTACAAAGGAAACAAAAACTAATAAAATAGCACAATTTCCAAGCTCTACTTAGATTCTAGTCTCCGTAACATGGCATGTGGAAAATAAAGTGAGTGCTCCAAAGAGATTGTTATATGTGGTTGCTCTTATATGTGGTTGATCTTGTGGTTGCACAAGATCTTAGCTCTTGTGCAGTGTTTCTTAAATAGTTCTCTAGGATTTTCAAATAACCCATATGCTCTGCGGGGACTGAAAAATAAAGCTAGCATTCCTGCTGGAGAGTAGAGGATTAGGCAGTGCCACGTCCTTCTGTGCTTTCAGCAGGTCGGTCCTGTAGGCCCTGGTAGATGGAAAAGACTCAGAGCTTCTTAGAAAAGAGTCAGGAAGACGGACAGGCTGAATCTGCATGCAAGCACTGGTGGAGCTGATCATGGAGTGTCTGGGAAGACAATAGGATAACTTGTCCCCTTCCACAGACAGATCACTGGAGAACAGTTGGTCATGAAGCGCACAGGAGTATCAGCGTGAAGGAGACAGCTTCCTTTACCTTTCAACCACTTTCCTCATAGTTGAGAGGTTGAGATAAGGAATGGGGCCTGCCGAGGGAAATAGAAAAGAAGCCTAGGGTAGTCTCAGATTTGCTCTTCATCTCACACTTACCCATTCCTAGAGCCATGGTCCTTAAGCCCTTATGCAGGTAAGTGAGGTTTACTCATTTCTTTGTAAAATAAATTGTCTTAGTCCTGAAGAATGAATAGAACAATCAATACCCACAATGTCACCTGCAGCACTGAGCACCTAAACATTACAAAGTGTGTCTTTCACAAAGTCCTACTTCCTGGCACACTTTCTTTTGTTTTGAGACAGGGTCTCACTCTGTTACCCAGGCCACGATCTCAGCTCTCTGCAACGTCTGTCAGCCTCCCAGGTTCAAGCAATTCTCCCACCTTAGCTTTCCCAGTAGCTGGGACTACAGGCATGTGCCATCATGCCTAGCTAATTTTTGTATTTTTTGGTAGAGATAGGGTTTTGCCATGTTGGCCAGGCTGGTCTCGAACTCTTGATGTCAGCTAATCTGCCTTCCTCCACCTCCCAAAGTGCTTACAGGTGTCAGCCACTGATTACAGGTGTGAGCCACCATGGCCGGCCTCCAGCATACTTTCTAAAATCTGAGTCAATGGGTATGGTAATTAAGTAACACTGAAGTATGCCCAATCATAATGGGTGGGGGCAGCATATTCTTCAAAGCTGATAGAAGCCTGGATTCCATAGGAAGTGATTTGGCCAAAGAGAATCCAGACAATTGGGGAGGCGGAGGAGGTGCTGTGGAACTACTGGTCTTAACAGAAGCCGACAGTGTCTGTGACTTCCCTCCTTATCACCCTTACCAACCCTCCTTCCATGTCTGGAATGAGAAAAGAGAAGGAGCATCATTTCCAGAGCCTCCAGCTTGTCATCTCCCAGGCATCTCAGAACCAGTTTCCTCTTGGAGAGCATTCAAGGAAAAAAAGTCCAGGAAATATCCTCTGAGAGTTTCATCAGGCTCTTAAAGATCACTCCTGTGGGGCCCACTGCTGTGCTTTTCTGAAACATCCATTTATTAACAGAGCCCCACTATTTTTAACATGTTCCAGGCCCTAGCACAAAACACAGATCTTAAAGAACGTTTACGCAGAATCCATGCCGAGTCTCTGCTCCTCGACCCCCCCGCTGTCGCCAAGTCGGGTGACAATCTGGCAGAGGTGGGTAGGTTTCTCTTCTGGTAATGTCTCCTCGACCGCCACCTGCTCCCGTGATACCATCTGTTCGGTTGCACGGCCTCCCTGCTTCCCCTCGTGGGTGCTGTCCACCTCTCTGCCCTCCTTCTCTGGGTGCTGGCTGCAGCTGCCTCATGGACTGGGGTCTGGGACTCAAATACTTTCTTGAGCATATGCTGCTAATTGCATTTTTAAGCTGCTCCCTGCCCCTGAATTCTTTCTTTTGTACCTACCCTATTTTCCTCCTGAATGTCACCCCTTTCACCAGGGTGGTACTGGAGTGGAAACTGTAGACAGGGAAACATTTTCTCTTGTTACTACAATAGAAACCTACATTTCTCTGACCTGCAGTATTTTGGTTCCCTGCCAGCTTCCTTCCCCTCTAACCCTTTCTCGGTGGCTGTTCCCTTGTGCCTTTTCTGTGATTTTCTTTTTCTTTTGTAGAACACAACTGTACACTCTGAGGGAAAAAAAATACTGCGTTACAATTAAAGTGTCTTGGTCAGTTAAAAGCACATTAAAAAGGTCTTTCCTCAAGACTAGGCATGTTTATCCAAAATAGTCTTTGCATGTTTAAAATGAGAAATTTCAGAAAAATACAAGTAGGTTACTCAAAAAACAAGTAGGAAAGAGTAATGAAAGTAAAAAACTGTTTTAAAGCTATTTTTTATATTATATTCCTGCTTCAGATATGCTAAATTTTTATTAACAAATGAATTAGACTGAGTACACTTGATAAAAAATATAAGGCAGGTAGTAGATAAGAGGTGTATGTTTATATAAATTTTTTAAAGAAGTTTATAATGTTTAATCATAATCCTTCATCCTTGTTTTCCTGTCCTCAAAGAAAACAACCCCCCCCCACACACACCTTCACTCCTTGGGAAGTCATTGTGCTGGGCAGTGAGGTGAGTTGAGGCTGAAGTCAGTCTGCATATGGACTGTAGGGCCACGGACACTGACCCCATCTGGAGACCAGATGGTGCCATGTGCGGGCAGGCCCATCTGCTGTCATGAACTTTAGCCTCGGTCTGACAGAAGCTTGTGTGGCACATAATAGTGGCTAAGTATGACATTCCTTTATAGAAGCACTACCCCCAAGAGGTCACTTTTCAGATATTTTAGCCCAGACCTAAACTGTCACTTGCAGCATTGAGCACCTAAGCATTACTTATGGTGCCTTGACTTTAGGCCTAGGCAGGCCCTCTTTTGAATCTGCACATTTTCTAAAAGCAGGGCCCAGTTATGGCCATGATCAGCCACAACTGACCAGGTGCCACGTACCATGGCAGTGTCTGGAGTTTGTGCATGTTTTCAGACAGTATTTACCTTTTAAATAGTATTATCACATTATTATGTAATAGGTAGTTAAATACATAACCTTGGGCCGGGCGCGGTGGCTCAAGCCTGTAATCCCAGCACTTTGGGAGGCCGAGGTGGGTGGATCACGAGGTCAAGAGATCGAGACCATCCTGGTCAACACGGTGAAACCCCGTCTCTACTAAAAAAATACAAAAAATTAGCTGGGCATGGTGGCGCGTGTCTGTAGTCCCAGCTACTCAGGAGGCTGAGGCAGGAGAATTGCCTGAACCCAGGAGGCGGAGGTTGCGGTGAGCCGAGATCGCGCCATTGCACTCCAGCCTGGGTAACAAGAGCGAAACTCCGTCTCAAAAAAAAAAAAAAAATACATAACCTTCATTTATGCTTTTATGAAATTATGCTTGGCATGTCTACTTGGAACTATTTGTTTCGGAAAGGGAACCAAAATCACAAGTCTTTTAAAATGTGTGTTTTTGAACTACATATTTCAAACACATGTTTTAAAACTGATCATAAAAGTAACATACCTGAAAGCTGAAATACTATACACTGTCCTTGAGAGGTAACCATATAACCCTTCAAACACACAGCTTCGAAAACAGCCTTGTTGAGTCTTGATTCAGTGATGCAGTTGTCATCTTTATCTATTTCCTCTTTCAGAAATTTTCTGTTTCTTGTATTTTATCCCTTTTATCATGAAGTGATTCAGGCTAACTTTCCCAGCAAAGGTAAAGTTGTTGCCTTCGAGACGTAAGTAGAAAAGTGAGTGAAAATGGCCTCCCAGACTGAAAAGTTGACTCCAGTTAAATTTTTATAGGTAACTCCCGGGCACCTCTGATATTCTATTGGGGAATGACAGTCTGCAACTATGGGGTCAGCTCAAGGTGCTCTCTTTTTTAGAATTCTCACTTTCTTTGCTTACTTTGTTACCTTTTCTTTAGCTGCATATGTTATCCATCTCTGGTGTTGGGCCTGGCTAATTGAATTCTAAAATCCTCCCTTTTGTTAAATCAGAAATTACCCGCAACCTACCAGGTTCTCCTGTTTTATATTCTTGAATGCGAAGATTTAATATTATCAAGTTATCAGCTCTTAGATTATTTTAGATTCCAAATGAAAAAGGGCAAGTGACTTTGGGAGGTAACACCATACTACATCCAATGTCCATTTAAGAGGCTAAAAAAAGGCCAAAACTTTTAAAGAAAAGTCTGAAAGAGAAGGGAACTTAATTATTTTGTCTGTTTGCTATATCAGTATGCATTGGAATGCATTACCTCACAAAATCCTAACCACGACTCTGTGAGGTAGGTGGTGATAGTTTCAAAAAAACTAAAGTTCAGAGAGGTTAAATAACTTCCCGCAGACACACAGCTTGTAACAGATGGAGCTGGGATTTAAATTCACAGCTAATGAGGCCAAAGCAATTCTTTTCTCAATAGTATGCATTGCTATATAATGAAGAACAGAAGGTAAAACACTCATTCAAGCTCCCATAGTTAAGGTGATGACAGTTAAGAATGGGACAGAATAACTCTCTCAGGCATAAACATTATTTTGTATTTGAAAGAAATAAAGATTATGGTTGGAAACGGCATCAAAAACCATTGGGAAAGAGATGGATTATTCAATAAATTAGGTTGGCACAGCTCAAAGAAGTTTATTACATTATTATTATTTACTATTATTTTGGAGACAAGAGTCTTGCTCTGTTGCCCAGCTTGACCTTGAATTCTTGGGTTCAAGCAATTCTCCTGCCTTCGTCTGCCAAGTAGCTGGGGTTATAGGCACTCACCACCCACCATGCCCTGCCCAAAGCAATTTAAAAAGAAGTTTACATCTTTTCATTGCATGCTAAAATGAATCAAAAGCAAATTCAAGTTAAATATACAAATTCAAACTGAAAAATATTAATGTAAGTATTTATCAAACTGCTAGGGTAGGAAAGATTTTCTAAATTGGGGTGCAATAGAAAAAAATTGCAAAAGGAATGTTGATTAGATCTGACTATATTTGTTTTTAGTAAAAAGTGATCGGCCAGGCACGGTGGCTTACGCCTGTAATCCCAGTACTTTGGGAGACCGAGGTGGGCGGATCATGAGGTCAGGAGTTCAAGACCAGCCAGCCAACACGGTGAAACCCTGTCTCTACTAAAAATACAAAAATTAGCTGGGCATGATGGCATGTGCTTGTAATCCCAGCTACTCTGGAGGCTGAGGCAGGAGAATTGCTTGAACTGGGACCTGAGAGGTGGAGGTTGCAGTGAGCCGAAATCGTGCCATTGCACTCCAGCACTCCAGCCTGGGCTACAGAGCAAGACTCCATCTCAAAATAAATAAATAAATAAAAAGTGATGTATGTCAAAAAAAAATAAGAAGGCAAATAACAGACTGGGAAAAATATTTTCAGTGAAATTGACAGACTGAGGTAATGCTAAATTAATAATGTTTTTAATATGTAACCAATGAACAAATAATATCAAGTAACTTCAAACTTTAACAAGTAAATGGAAAAAGGCCGTAATTCACACACATACAAATACAGATATTTATGAGTGTGGGTTTTTTTTTTTTTTACTTATTTTGCAATATTTGTAAATTCACAGGAAAGTACAAAAAAAATACAGAGGGAGTTCCCATGCACGCTTCATCCCGCCTTTCCCTACATTAACATCTCTACAAGCTTGTTTGTTAAAAAGGAAAAACTCTTCAGTCTAGTGAAAACTGAAACAATTAGATTAGCACAAACATTTTCTAAATTATGGTACGCAGTGCCCTCAATATAGAAAAAACATGTTTCCTTATTTGTTGGTGTGATTAGATAATATATATTTTGCCTTAAATGTTATTAATAATTCTCCCAATAATTGATTTAAGAAATAACAAGATACAAGCAAAGACATATTTACAAACATACTAAACCATTTTCGCAAATCTGTAAACATCCTTAATTTTATTATTACTCCATGACACAAATATGTAATAAAATATTTATCAATGAAAGTCCATTGTCTCAAATAATTTTGAATGGTCAGGGAAAATGTTCACAATATAATGTTTAGTGAATGAAGCAGACAATATGTAAGCTATGTATATCTCAGTTTTTCAAAATAAAATTTATACACAGATATTTTAATATGAAAATACCAGGAAGTTAATAGGGGCCACATCCACTTCCACATTCATATCCACTTCAGTGGGACTTGAAGTGATATTTTATTTACATTTTTTAATATTTTCTATTTTGAATACATATGTTTCAGAATGCATTTTAATTTTGAAAAAAACTATCTTACAGTATTGTTTGGGGGAACTTTATAAAATTGCATATTTAGAGATATGAAAATAGCATGTTTACAGTTATTTCAGAACAAAGCAAAACGACATGTATAAAAAAGAAGAAATGTGTTAAAATGCCTATAGTGGTTATTATAGTGTGAACTATGAATGTTCCTTTTCCTCCTTTTTCTCTGTTTATTTGACTTAGAGGTGTCCAGTCTTTTGGTTTCCCTAGGCCACATTGGAAGAAGAAGAATTGTCGTGGGCTACACATAAAATACACTAACACTAATGATAGCTGATTAGCCAGAAAAAAAAAGTCACAAAAAAATCTCATAATGTTTTAACAAAATTTATGAATTTGTGTTGGGCCGCATTCAAAGTCATCCTGGGCCATATGTGGCCCATGAGCTGTGGGTTGGACACACTTGATTTAACTTTCTGTAATGTAAACAATAGATAACCGATCATGCATTGCAAATGTGAAAGGAAATTACGGAATTGAACCGATTGGGTTAATATTTTAACAAATGAGGTCCTGAGTTGTTTAAGACACCGTGCTGGAGACTTGGGGCTGCAGCAGTGCTGGTGAGTTTTTAGTACATACAGGAAGACACCACCAGAAAGGGCTGGGGGCTAGGACTATTATTATCAGTGTTGGTCAGCCGAGAAATTCTTTTGACCTATCAGTCTATAAGGAGGAAGATACAGAGAGAGCAAGAGTGATAAATTAATGAGTAGAGCAAGTAAATAAATCATGAGCATCTTTTGTGACAGGAGCACACAGAAGACACAGGACAATTCTATTGTTTGAGTGAGTGTTACAGAAGCTATTCCTTAGGATGTTTTTAAACTCAATAGCTTTATGCCTGGCTCTTTTAAGGACAGAGACCTTTTCCTTAAAGTTAACAGCTGTGATACTTAAGATTCTACAGTGATCTCTGTTAGGGTAGAGAAGAGGCTTGCTTTACAGAAGCCTGCATGGTATTAAAATGGGTAGGATCATTAATACCTTGGGCAGATGCCTTATTTGGGGAAGGGATATATGTTTCGACAATTTATAGATACATATTTACAAACAGAAGCAACCAATTTATAAAGGGATCACTGTATTTTATTAATTATGGAAATCTGCTGTGGCCCTCTTGTCATAGCATTCCCTCCCTATGTGACTGAGGGATGCATCCCAAATTCAGACGATTTCTGGGCAAGATATAATCTGCCTTTTCACCAAATTATTCTGGATGATATGGAAGCAACTCCTTTGTCAGCCCAATAAAAAATGTGAGTGGCTTTACTACTACCTGTCCACTCTGATTCAAAGAAATCAAATCAGCCTGTCCTGAATCTGTTCTTTTTCCTAAGGTGCCACCTCTGTGAAGCCCTCCCCAAACCAGATCTCCTTAATCAGAATCAGTCTCTTCACTTTGCCAGCACTTTGTCTCTTCCACAGTCCTGGTCTGATGCTTGTTGGATGCATTCTCTCACCACGCATTCAGGCCACAAAGCTTGCCTGGTTCATTGCGATATCCTGTCATGGCCAGCTCAGGACCATATATAAATCATTCGCTCAGTTTGTTGAGTTGAATCGAATTGCCACTTCCAAACAGAATAGAAAACACACTACCCAATGCTTTAGGTCCTCCCCAGAGGGCAAGTCCAGACCCAGTGGAGTGGAGAATGGAGGGTCACGCGAGGTTAGAAAATAATGAAGTTGTGTTGTATTATTTGTAGAGGATTATAAAGAGGACTGGGGACTTCCTTCCCTTGCACAGTCATTGTGGGTGGAAAGAGACAGACAAAGAGAATTTATATCATTCATCAATGAATAATAAATAATCTGCCACCAAGGTGCTTCTGGACCCAAATTCACTGTGTATTTGTCAAGGGACACCTCAAAAGCAGCATATTGTTCCCTCGGAGAGCATAGGGGCAGAAGAAAGCTATATTGCTCTGAACCAGCCATGCAAGAACATGCATCAGTGCAATGCAGAGGAAATTTTAGTATAAAAAGAAACATCCAGCAGTCTTAGTGAATAAGAGGATATGATTCAGAGAGCACTGGAATTTTTCCCCTTTTAAATGAAACAAAGAGTTTTAAATGAAACAAACAGACAGTTGTTTTTTTGCCTTGTGATTTGTTGCACGTGTATGAGATGTGATAGTGCCTGGAAGTGAGGTGACCATTTGCAGGAAGAACTTTCTGTTTTGCATGAGGCTTGCTTCTTAGTGTGGGAGCTGACCTCTGCTTCGAGTTGCTTATTTGCATGGGCCTGCAACCTCATGTATTGTACAACTAAATCATTTGTTTATTTTCTTTCTCTTGAGTATATTTCTAAATGTATGCATTTTTTATTTTGTTCTTCACATAGGAAAACTCCAGAGATGAAAATCGAGCTCTGGTTCATCAGCTTTCTAATGAAAGTAGACTCTCCATCACTGACTCCCTTTCCGAGTTTTTTGATGCTCAGGAAGTTCTGTTATCTCCAAGCTCTTCAGAAAATGAGGTTTGAGCACTGTTTTCAGTTAGGTGCCTCAAAAATCTCTCTTGTTGCTTTACTGATTAATCTGTTCAGTAAATAATCCATAATTTATCCATAATGATATAAGTTCTCTTTGTCTCTTTCCACCCATAATGACTGTGCAAGGGAAGGAAGTCCCCAGTCCTCTTTATAATCAAATTATGAAACACCAAACTCAGTGACCTTTTTCAGTCATTATATTCTGAGAGCTCTCTCATAGCTCACACCGTAAAAGTACAAATGTACTCCAAAAGTACACTATATGTTAAAAGAAAAAGTAAAGGTAGAGAGCATTGGATGTTTGCTCATTTCTATGACTTGATTTGTTAAATTTGTTATACCTTTTTTTTTTGAAATGGAGTCTCACTCTGTTGCCCAGGCTGGAGTACACTTGTGTATTCTCAGCTCACTGCAACCTCCGTCTCCCAGGTTCAAGTGATTCTCCAGCCTCAGCCTCCCAAGTAGCTGGGACTACAGCATACGCCACTGCGTCTGGTTAATTTTTGTATTTTTAGTAAAGACCAGGGTTTCACCATGTTGTCCAGGCTGGTCTCAAATTCCTGATCTCAGGTGATCCTCCTGCCTCGGCCACCCAAAGTGCTGGGATTACAGGTATGAGCTACCATGCCCAGCCTGTTTTCTCTTTTTTACTTTTTTGAGAAAAAGTCTCACTCTGTTGCCCAGGCTAGAGTCCAGTGGTATGATTTCTGCTAACTGCGACTTCTGCCTCCCAGGTTCAAGCAATTCTTGCACCTTAGCCCCCCAAGTAGCTGGGGTTACAGGCGTGTACCCCCATGCCCAGCCAATTTTTGTATTTTTAGTAGAGACGAGTTTCCCCATGTTGGCCAGGCTGGTCTCGAATTCCTAGCCTCAAGGGATGCACCCGCCTTAGTCTCTCAAAGTGGTATACATCTCTTCAAGTACAGGTTAATAATTTTGACTTCTACCTACTTAATAATGTATTGTATCTACTACAGAGAAGGAAATTACCATCCTGTAAATTTTTTAGTCATGGGATTTGACCTATATTGATTTATAATATATAATTATTTTTATTATAATATGATTATTATAACATTGGTTTATAGCATTTTTGTCTTAAATTGATGCATAAAAATTACACTTTCCTGAATAGCAGTTATCATAGTTAACATTGCTTTGTGTCAATGTGTACTAATAATGTTATTTCTTAAATAGAAACATAGCCATCTTGTTTATGTATTCCCATAGAAGATACTTTTTACACAAATAGCTCAAAGACAAATTGTAACTCCTTCTACTCAAACACTGATAAATTCTGAAAATGCAGTCTGAATTAATAAGAAGCTTTATAATAACAGTCTTGAGCTTGCTTACTGTTTTCCTTGTGAGAACTAATTCAGAATGTATAAGAATTTTAAGAACAGATATTTGTTTGAACACCTCCTTGGCAGATTGGTATATGGACCTTTATGAGAACAGTGCCCAATAGTATTTGTAGTGTGGGTCTCAACATGTTTGATGATATGGAGTAAGAGTTTTGTGAAAATCTGGCTTTTGTTTATTCTAACGCTAATGAATGTTATTTCTTCTTTCCCGTAGATTTCTGATGATGACTCATACGTCAGTGACATAAGTGATAATCTTTCCTTAGATAATCTCAGTAACGATTTAGATAATGAGAGACAGACCTTGGGTAAGATTTACATTATTTAATCTCTGAAAAGTTTGGGTTTTCATAGAATACTAATAAGTTGTATTGTTGACTCTTGAACAATATGGGGGTTCAGGGCATTGATACCCCACATAGCTGAAAATCCATGTATAACTTTTGACTCCCCAAAGATTTAACTACTAACAGTCTATTAACATATATTTTGTGTGTTAT
>NW_016107360.1:9165653-9168206 GCF_001604975.1 Cebus imitator | reverse complement strand
AAAACCAAGATGAAAAAAAGAATTAAAACAGTGCCACCACTCAGCCAGCACAGGCACACAGCACTGGGATATACATTTTTTTGTACGTTATGTGTCATAGACTGTATTCTTACAATAAAGTAAGCCAGAGGAAAGAAAATGTTATAAAAATATCATTAGGAACAGAAAAGATATTTACTGTTCATTAAAGGGATCATCATAAAGTCATCATCCTGGTCATCTTCATGTTGAGTAGGCTGAGGAGGAGGAAGAAGAAAAGGGGTTTGTCTTACTGTCTCACAGGTAGCAGGGGCAGAAGAAAACCTACATACAAGTAGACTTGTGTAGTTCAAACATGTGTTGTTCAAGGGTGAACTGTGTAGAGGACCTGCTACAAGCAAAAAGCTCTAGCAAGTACTATGTAAGACAGCTAAGAACTCTAGCAAGTACTATATAAGAAAACTAAGACACAGACACCACCTCCAAGGATTTTATAATCTAGGAGAGGAGACAGCAGGCACATGTAAAAGATGTGTTAATTCAAATAAATGTCTGCCTGTGCCAATTTTTATTTTTATAAAGTGAATGTATGCCAATTATATGAATGTAAAAAATTTAACGATATCTTTTGTTTTGTTTTGTTATTTGAGACGGAGTCTTGCTCTGTCGCCCAGGCCAGAGTGCAGTGCCACAATCTCAGCTCACTGCAACCTCTGCCTCCCGGGTTAAAGCAATTCTCCTGCCTCAGCTTCTAGAATAGCTGGGGAATATAGGCACATACTACCACATCCAACTAATTTTTGTATTTTTTGGTGGAGACTGGATTTCATTATGTTGCCCAGGCTGATCTTGAACTCCTGACCTCAAGTGATATACCCACCTTGGCCTCCCAGAGTGCTGGGATTACAGGCATGAGCCACTGTGCCTGGCCCAGATATCCCTTTTACAGTCTAGTGTTCTCTCTGCATACATGTTAGAATATGGCTTTTTGTCCTTAGATATCTAGGGGTTTTTATAATTTAGGAATGTGATAGGGGTATAATAAAAGATATGATCCAAGTGGTCATATAGCTTCAGATGCTTCAAAACAACACATTTGAAAGTAACAAATGGCTACTTCCTAGGACAGACCCCTCAGGGTATCTCCTAAGATGACCCTTTATTACTGGTTGATCCCAAGAAGGGAAATGATGGGCAGGAAAAATATTTCATAATGCTAGTTTGAACTGTGGAGTATCTGGAGTGTCTGGCTAGCCCCCAAAACAGCTCTGATTTAGGACTTCAGTAAGCAGATTGGCCTGTTTAGGAAGGTGCCCTTAAAAAGAATCTGTCCACCTGGGCAGTTCTCTGCATGGGTCCTTGTGGCATCAAACATTTATCAGTCTCGGTATTCATTATGCCTTGACGCCTCTAGGTTTGTCTGCACTGTGCATTGGATACTCAAACCACCACCTATTTTCATATCTACACAGAAGAGAGGGACCGTGTCATGCACCTTTTTGATATTTCAGTGTTTCTCAGCCCAATGTTATGTGTGAACTGATGAATTGTTATCTGCTAAAGAGCCACCTTTTGAGGAACCACACTATAGGGAAAGAAAGCGGTAATTTTACCATGCTCTGGAAGAGTATTCTTGCAGCATCACACCTGCTACAAATGAGATGTTCATTGTGGTCTGTATTTTGTTTGAAATGTTTCTGGGGTGATAAGCCCCTTCGTGGAAAAGTCTGAGAACCAGTGGGTTTGAAGAAGAAGGTCAAAAACACTGGAGAAAGTTTCTGTGCTGCTTATTTTTCTAGAAAAACAAGGAGGCAAATTGAAAAAGAAAAGAAGAAACATCACTCCCTTGGCAAACAGCACACACACTAAAGTGGCAAACCCACTGTAGATGAGGAGGATCGACAAAGTGGAAGTCATCCATCTCTTTGAGACTATAGAGAGGGAGCCACAGGGAGCACAGACTGAATGGAGAGTTCAGAGGTCAAAGGTGAAGAGGGGCATGGTCCACAATGTAAGATCACAGCTGTGCTATGTTGACACCAGCCAGGAAAAGCTTAGAGGTTAGAGCTGGTTCTGTCTCACTCCATAGCCATGTTGCTAGAATGCCAACTAACATTGCCTTTTTGTGTGTGTGAAGACAGAGTCTTACTCTGTTGCCCAGGCTGGAGTGCAGTGGTGCGATCTCAGTTTACTGCAACCTCTGTTTCCCGGGTTTGTGCCTCAGCCTCCTGAGTAGCTAGGATTACAGGCATGCACTACCATACCCAGCTAATTTTTTGTATTTTTACAGAAACAGGGTTTCACCACGTTGGCCAGGCTGATCTTGAACTCCTGGCCTCAAATGATCTGTTGCCTCAGCCTCCAAAATTGCTGGGATCATAGGCATGAGCCACCGTGCCTGGCCTATGTTGCCTTTCTTGGATAAGCCCTGGGCAAAACCCAACTTTCTTCTTTGTCAGTATTTGAATACTAGAAATGTAGGTCCTCCAGTTCTTTGCACACATTCCCAGGGGTGGGGGGAGATTGTATTTCTTTTTTTTTTTTTTTTTTTTGAGACGGAGTTTCGCTCTTGTT